>NW_026692486.1:6860000-7102500 GCF_021218885.2 Marmota monax | reverse complement strand
GCACAGTATTAGCTAAATAATATGTCCTGTATGGATATGAATCTAATTGCATTGGAAATAACCATATCAGTTGACAGGAATGTAATTTTTTTCTTACTAGAAGTGAAAGCAATATCTTACCTAAGAAAAATAGAAAAGTCTCCTAAAGAAAGTTATAATGATGTAATAATAATATTATTATCAAATTGCATCTCAGTTCTATGTTTTGCCAAAAATGCTGTTAAAAGAACTTTGCATGTACTAACTCACGTAATCCTTTCAACAAGCCAGAGGGTAAAAAAGGAAAAAAAATAATAATTTAAGGTACAAAAGAAGAAAAAAATTAAATATAATGAAATGGATTATTGACCCTTATGCTTTTTGTTGTTTTGGTTGTTTAATTCAGGATGGTGAAAGATTGTGGAAGTGTTCACTTTCTCCCTGAAGAACAAGTTTGTTCAGAAAAGTACCTTAATGACTCACCATGAAGTTCAGGCAAAGAGAAACATATATCATTATGGAAGAAAGCACTTTGTTGCATTTTGTAACCTCTTCAAAATCAGTGATGCCAAATTTAACAGCAAGCTCCAAATTTCCTGGGCTTTGATTTCCCTTGCCTCCAGCATCATGTCATCTAATCTGCCATAGAGTTTGAAGATGGAATCTTAGTTTGTTATTGAATGTTATTGTTTCATCATTATTTCCTGCAATTTTTATAAAACAACTAGAAATTCTCTCAAATAACAATCTCTATTTCCAACTTTGTAAAATCTACTAACCATTTTGAAAGGGAATGTCATTTATTCAATGATACATACATTGATCTTGAGGCTGATTTAGCAGAGGTCAGCAAACCTTTTCCATACAAGGTCAGGTAGTAAATGTCTCAAGCTTTGCAGGCTCTGTAACAATTACTCAGCTGGGCCTTTGTAGAACAAAGGCAGCCACAGACAATACATAAATTTAGGGTGTGGCCATGTTCCAATAAAACTTTATTCATAAGCTTTTGTGGTAGGGGAGATTTGTCCCCTAAAGCTAAAGTTTGCTGACCTTAGTTTATAGTACTGCTCACAATAATATAACCAAATGATTCTTGAATCACTGCCATTTGCCTGCCACTTTATCCCAACATAGATGATCCTATGTGGCATTTGCAGGTAAATGGATGGAGTTGGAGAATATAATGCGAAGTGAAGTTAGCCAGTCCCAAAAAACCAAATGCCAAATGTTTTCTCTGATATAAGGAGGCTGATTCACAGTGGGGTAGGGAGGGGGAGCATGGGAGGAATAGACGAACTCTAGATAGAGCAAAGGGAAAGGAGAGGAGGGGAGGGGGCATGAGGGTAGAAAGACAGTGGAATGAGATGGACATCATTACCCTAAGTACATGTATGAAGACAGGAATGGTTTGACTCAAATTTGTGTACAACCAGAGATATGAAAAAATGTGCTCTACATGTATAATATGAATTGTAATGCATTCTGCTATCATATATAATTAGAATAAAACAATATAAATAAATAAAAACAAAATAAAGATTAAAAAAACAATAAATAAAAATAAAATGATCCTATGTGATTACCCCAGTGACCCTTACATGTGGGGAAAAAAAAGGAAAGTAAAATAGGCCAAGATGAAACAGAGAGCACAGTATGGAGAAGTTAGGAAACAAAGGAACACCCCCAGTGGCTATTTACAGGATGCTTCCTCTCTCTTCTGTATCTCCTTTGCCTGATACCCAGGCTGGGCTCTTGTGGTAACTAAAAATAAAATCCAAATATTTTCATTTCATTGAGTTAATCTAAACATAATTGCTTCAAAAAAACAGTAACTTCAATGACCAAAATGACCAATGACTTCAATGACCAAAAACACTTCGAAAATACAGAACAACAAGATGACTTTTGACATCTTATTATAGGAATGAAAAGGAAGTCTGAAGAATGTGTAAGACAGTAAGAATGTCCTTAATGGCTAGATTGGGCTCAAAGTCCTTTTTCATCAGTTGTATACTTAACCAGTCTTTGTCGTTATGAAATTGAGTTCTAAATAGTATGTTTATACGACAATCCTCTTGTGACATTCTGACTTCCTAAGCTACAGTCTTCTATGTCATTAACCTCAAGATTATGGTATTTATTTCACTCGTTTTGTAGTAAATTATATTTATTCATTATATATTTGGTTGATAATACTAAATTTGCCCATTCATTCAACTGATTTAACTGTCACTTTTTAAATGACCTAACCTGGAATTAATAGAAATATCCTTTTGTACTTGTATAGTTGTACAAGTGAAAGTGGGAATTATAACGGAATCTTTTTAAAACAAAGCAAAATCTCACCACTTTATTCTACCGTCTCTGGTGTTTCTTATTCCATTACTTGCTGCTGATCTTTATGGAGAATATCCAGGGCTGGTCACCTCTGAAGGATATCTACCTTTAAAATCTAGACTGTACCTGTTTTTATTTTTAAATGGCCAGTGAGATATAACAATACCCAGAAAACTTGACCTAAAATGCCTATCTGTGGAAAGGATAATTTCTCTCTAGGGGCTGGGATTTGGTTTGGTATTGGTGTTTTTTTTAAATCTAATAACTTTGCTAAGAATTATTTCAGTATTATATTCAGTAGTAACTAGAAACCATTGCTTGAGTTTTCCAGTTGGAACATTATAAAATACTCAGAGTAATGAATTAATCATGTTTTCATTATTCTTCAACAATAGTATTGTATTTATCAACCTGATAGGAAAAAAAAAAAAGAAACATAGAGTAGATTATTATGTTAGTCAGCCTTCTGTTGCTGTAAGAAAATGCCTGAGGTAATCAACTTAAAAGAGGAAAATGTTTATTTTGGCTCACAGTTTTGCAAGTTTTAGTCCATGATCAGCTAGCCCTGTTGCTTTTGGACCTGTGACAAGTACATCACAGAGGGAGTGCATAGCAGAAGAAGCCTTTCACCTCATGACCAAACAAAAGAGAGAGAAAGGCAGGGTCCCACATCCACAATGGGCACACCCCAGTAACCAGAGGGTACATTTGCAATGAATAGAGAGCACACCTCCAGTGCCTGGAGGATCTTCCATCTCTAACCCTCTATTTAGCACCAGCGGTCTGAGGTCAAGCCTTTAACACCAGAGCCTTTGGGGGACACTGAAGATCCAAACTGTACAGCATTTAAGCAGAACGACAGAATTAACAGGTTGCTGTCATTAGTATAGCAGTGATATAGGGAAGCAGGTGTCACTGGAAAGGATGCAGATGGTGAAACTCTCAGTGTGAGAGCTTGTTCACTTGGATCTGAATCTGCAGCAGGGGCAAGAGTCCCAGAGAAGAGACAGATACCACTCTTACATGGGCAGAAATCCCACATCCCAGCATGTCCCAGATAAAGTGCTTAGCCTAAAATAGTCGTGAACTCAGCTTCTGGTGATGATTGTACTTCAGGAGATATGTCTTGGAACAAGCAGTGTAGCTCAGGAGAGCACACGCTCAGCATGCACAGGTCCTGGGTTTCATGTCCAGCAAACACACACACAAGCACACACACACACACAGACACACTCACACATACAAACACTACACCCACAAAGCAAATATATTAGTCAAGTTTTTCCAGAAAACAGAACCAATAGGGTTATGTGTGTGTGTGTGTGTGTGTGTATGCATGTGTGTGTGTGTGTTTACATATACACAGGAACATAAGATTTAGTATCAGGAATTGACTCCTGTGAATGTGGAGACCAGTAAGTCTAAAGTCTGCAGTGAGAGCCAGTGGTGCTGAGGAAGCTTTAAGGCACACTGCTGCAGAATTCACTCTCGCTTGGGGAGGCCTGTCTTTTTGGTCTATTCAGGTCTTCAACTGATTTGCTGAGGACTACCAACATTACATGGGGGTGAATATTGCTAAATATTACATCAAGAATACAAAATAGGAAGACAGGTATATAGTAGTATAGAATTAGTGGCAGAGTCCAGACTTCTTAACTATATGACTTTAAGTAAGGCACCAAATAGCTCAAAAATTCAAGTCCCTCATTAGTGCCTACTTCCGAAAATGGCTGTGAAAATTAAATGAGAATATAAGAGTAATATGCTCAAAACAGTTGCTTACCACAAACAAGGTTAATAAATACTAATTTAAGTTACTGCTATTAGCATTACTGAGGGAATCCCTTTTATAAGAAATGGTCACATTATCCAGTAAGTATATAAATCTGAATATATACTTAGATTCATTGATTAGTATTAAACACATTGTTTATGACATTTCAGGGAGGAGGGAATATAAAGCAAGGAGGACAGAGTAGTAATGAGCTTTTTCTTGATAAATGGAATACTGATCCATGGTACCTGGAACTCTGCACTCACTCCATACCACCCTCATGAACTTGGAGGAGGTCAAGAACAGGGCAGGCAGAATGACTGTGAGGACAGAGGTTTCTATATGAGACAGTGTCAAAGCCCTCTGTCTAGAAAGGCCATGGTGAAAAATACACCAAAACTTTTAAAACCCAAGAAAACATTGGGGCTTCTCCAGCAATCCCAGAAGCATGCACATCAAGTGCTAGAAGCCTGAGAGAATGATGTAACGTCAGTACATAACATGTACTCTCTGCACCCAGAAAACCAGCAAAGCTTGTTGGACTGTTACCTTTCAAACACTCTCGGAACCCAGCCACTTCTCACCACCTTCATTACCCATGTCCAAGTCTAAGCTGCCATATCTCCAGCCTGCAATATTTCAGCAGCCTCCTAACTGGAGGTTCTATTTCAAATCTTTCCTCCATACAAAGGTGCCTTAACACAGCAAGTGAACTGCTTAAAACAAATCATCTCTTTTCTTAAAAATTTTGGTGACCTCCCATCTTACTCAGAGACCAATAGCCACCATCTTGAAAATGTCCATCAGGATGATGCACAATAAGGCCTCAGGTACCTCTGCAATAATCTGCTGCTGTCTACCACTTTCTCTTCCTTGCTGTTCCTCGAAAGTACCAGGTCAGCTCCTTCACCAGGGCCTTTGCACTTCCTCTTCCCTCAATCTGGAACATTCTCCCAGATTCTACATGGCTTACTCCCTACTTTCTTTAGGGTTTTCTTCAAATGCCACATTTTCAATGAGGCCTGGTCTCACCACCCATTGTAGGATGGGAACCTCCTTCCCATGGCCAAAATGCTTCCTCTCCTGCTTCACATTTCCTGCAGCACCTATTACTTCTCCCTGTTTTGTTTTTAAGGAAGACCTTTTCTTTGGGATATAAACCCTTGGAGGGAAAGAATTTTTATTTGTTCTCCTCACTGTTTGATCCCTGGTGCCCAGAGCACTGTACATGGCATAGAGTAAGCACTAAATAAAAAATTGTTCCTTGGTGCTGAGGGAGGTAGGTATGGCAGTGGAAGTACTAGGGAAGAAATCTACAATGATGCCACATTTATGCACAAATATACCACAGTGAATTCATATAGACAGACACACACAATATAATGATAGTACACTAATTAAAATAACAATAATAATAGAAGGAAAAGCAGTAAAGTAGACAGGCAGATCAGGGGTTTGGAGAAGGGAAGGGAAAAGGAAGGTTCTGGGGATTGAGAGTAATCAAATTATGTTATACGCATGTATGGCCATGGCATAATGAGTCTCACTATTATGTATATTTACAAAGCACCAATAAAAAATAAGCTAAATTTTTTTTAAAAGACAAAAAAATGAGTATCTGTTAAATAAATTAATGAATATATTCAAGTAACAATATGGAGCTCTCTGAAAGAAAAAAATACATACAAAGGACATAATTGTTTATGAATTCCTGGTGATTAATTCTCAAAGAGGTTCACATCCACATCATGTCAAGCTCCTGTCGTGTAAAGGCACCATGGCCTTCCAGGAAATACTGCTTTGTGCCACTCGAAGATACAAGATACAAAGCCGACCAGTGCACCTCATCAATTCAGGACACAGAGTCCTATGTTCTACTCTGACATCTCCTCTTACTAGTGTGACTCATCAATACTGATCCTGACCCACTTTTATCTAACTTTTGAAGGGTGGTATTTAAAATGATAGGTGCCTTTATAATTTCTTCTCCCTCTCTAAAAAATAATCAAAGGATAAGCGCTTGGATGGTATGAAAATAAGCCCCATGGTAAATGTTCAAATGACAAGGCGGAAAGCTAGGAGGTCTCAGATTCCCTGGATCACGCCTATTTTTTTTGCATAGAGGGAAAAGAAGTTTCATAATCCAAATCCATTCCTTTTCAAATGGCCACTGCTTGTGTAAATACGGCTTAGATAAATGACTCCTTGTCCAACGTATTTGTTCCCCCACAGTTGTTAAGAGTCCTCAGAGCAGTTGCTGCCTCCATCGGTATGACGGGCTCCCTCTGCACTTAACAGAGTCCTAACACCCTACTTTTGTCTCTCTCCAGATGGCCTTCATTACAGGGAGACATTCTCCCAACAGGTGCTTCTTGTGCCTGGAAATGCCATCCTGAAACTCAAGGAGGAGATCATCTTCTGTGTGTTTGTGGGGTGTGTGCATTTAGCTGCACACACGGCTTAAGAATCCTGTGCTCTCCTCATCAATTTCCTGACACTCACATTTGCTCCATGCCCTTAGAAATATGTATCCAAATCGTAGGGAATCACAATCTCGTTGGTCATCTTCATTTTTTATTCCTGACAGCTATCGAGAGAAACTACTTTCTCAGTCTGTACAAACTCGGCATCCTGACCATAGAGCTGAAATGGAAAAAATAATAATAATAATGATAATAAGTTACTGTACAGACTCCTGAATATACTTTAAGCATGTGCTTTCTTTCACTGGTGTCTTCTAAGTTGGCAAGCAAAATCCTACCCTTTTCAAAACCTCCAGTGAGTTTTTTTTTGTTTGTTCCCCAAGCTGGGGCATGTTGGTCACACTCTAAATCTGACTCCTAATTCTGTCACTGAAGAACACTGATTCCCCATGTGCAAAACAACTGTTTGCCATGGGAAAAAAAAAATAATGCTCAGCTCATTGATCTGAGGAGAAATTACTGAGGGGGGGGGGGGGACTTGCTCCTGACAAGAAGAATGACTTCAAGGCCTCAAATGATGCAAAATTATTTCTGCAGCAGACATTAGCGATAATCAGGGTGCGTTGCTGTGGTTCAGTAGAAGTCAGCACTGAACTTCACAGAACTCTTTCACCCTTCCCTCTCTTGCTGTGTAAATGTGAAAGTAACAATAAATCTTGTTGACAATTACTTCCACGTCTATTGGCAGGAAGTCAGGAGCCGTTTGAAGAGTATTGTGAGCAATACGTGCAGCAGAGCCAACACCCATTAACTATCTCCCTAGTTTCTCCTGTGACTTATAGAACATGTTATTTTTCCCCAGTGAGCAACCCTTCCAAATGTTGAATTAGTAATATTAGCACCAAATACCACTAATTTGTCAGCTAAGCTGTGTTTTTCCATAGTGCTTACAGTGGGGTCCGATTACCCCTTTGCAGCACAGCTGAGCAAAGATGAAAAATCTGAAGACATTTTATTTATATAATTTTGCCAGGCTTTACAAAAACACATTAAAACAGTCAGGAAGGTGACGGAGTCACAGTTCAAAATACCCAAACAGCAAACAGAATTCTGACATTTCAACTAAGCCTCCAAGAGAGGTTGCATTTGGGCAGCATCATGACTTATTTTGGAATTTCACAGAATGAATTCGGTTTTAATTCATTTAGTCATTTTTAAATATGAAAGCCCCATGTTCGTTTTGAATTGAGTAATAAGTTGTTCCACCCCTTTCAAGTGCTCTCAGAGATTTGTGAAAAACAGGGGGCTGAGAATGGAGCAGGGAAGCGAAGGGAAGGGCAGAAGTGGGGTTCCAGGAAGCCCCACAACTGTTTCCATCTGACATCGAGGCCCAGTGCAGGAGGCTGAGGCAGGATGCATGTTCTCAGCTGCAGCGTCAGCTGCTGTGCAGAAGAGGAGGAATGTCTAGTTGCTTGCTTTTTTTCTAAGAGCACAGATGCTGCCCAAGTTTCAAATTCAAGAAAGGGTTTGTCTTGAATTTTGAGGCCTGAGAGGTTTATCAGAAACTGTGATTTGAGCTTCATTTATTCAAAAGATGTCACCCTAGTTAAAAAATAACTCCCCTGCAGAGCTTTGACAGCCAAAGGTATGCAAGGTCCTATGGCCCCCATGCACTCCAGCCAAGAACAAGCCCCCAGTGAAGACATGTCAAGGGGGCAGAGGAGGACCCGGCAAGGTGGACTGTCCAGTGACTCCACATATCATACTAATGCCTACAGTTTTGATTTTGTATTTTAGTTTTGTTTGTTTGTTTTTCGGTTTTCCTTCTTCTTAAGTTTGTTTCCCAAATGGTATTTCAGGAAAAAGATAATGGATGGGCCAATTCCAAACCATTCTTCAGCCAATTTAAGTTTCCCATTTCCTTATACTGATTTTAAAAAGGCCTAAATTTAAGACAATAATATGACTTACTGACCACACCAGGGCAGTTGTGAAAAGGCTGATGGGTACTACAAAGAACACACAAGAATGGTGGCTGTAACCTCATACTTCTAGGCCAAAGGAACCTGTAGTCCTCCTACCTAAGTGAATGCTTAGGTCTTCAAGGACAGAAAACATACTTGTGGGTGGTTGAAGGTGGGAAGGGAGCTGAATTCTTTGCTTTCTAGCAGAGGATTGAGACTAGGAAGAGAAGGTTCCCAACTTCTCCAACTCCAGAACATTTTTTCTCTTCCAGTGCTTAGTGCATGACTTGACTTGGGGTCAGCATGGAATCTATACTTGTTCACTTCCCATGTTTGCTGATTGAAATTTTCCATACTCATGAATGCAACTGCTGTTTGGACTTTCCAAATATGTTTTCCAGACATATAACATATCTAATCGGTAGCTTTGAGAAAAGATTTGTAATCTGCAGATTTGGGAAGCAGGAAGAGAAACAGAGGTTGTGAATACAATCTCTGGATAAACATCACACTTTCTTACTTTCTAAATGACTTTGGCAAGTGGACTTAACCTTTGTGAGTTTCAGTTTCCACTCCTGTAAAAGGGTAAAAATAGAGCAACCTCAAAGAGTTCTTAGAAGGATTACATGAGATGAACATACATATTTAAGTGTTGAGCCCAGAAGCTGGACTTTGGATTCAGTTGGTAAGTAAGCAACAGTGGTTACTGATAATGTTATGCTCATTATTAGGGGAGAGATGGCCCTGACATTTGTACTATGTAGCCCTGGATTTCTGTTGTCCAATGTTAGCAGTCTGTCTGTTATCTTGCAGGTCATTGTAGAGAAACTTCAGTTTCACAGAAGATGATGGTTTACAAGTGACAGAGGACGGCCTTGTTAAAGAGCTATTTGCACTGTGCCTGATTTTACCGTTATACAACAGATGAATTGATGACCAGTCACAAAGACAAGTCTTAAAACTTACTTGCAGACTCAAGTCCATGCAGCAACTTCCCCCAGATATTTAAATTCCAAAATGAATGCAGATATTTGTACAATTCCCTACTGGCATTTTGACATGTATAATATTTCTTTGTGGCATCCTTTAGGAAGTTCCCTAAGAGAGTTTTAGGTGATTCATCAGTCTGGGTGTAGAGGGAGCTGGGGAAGGCCCTACAGGAGTCTCCATTCTGAAGGGGATGGGCAGTGCACTATGAAAAATCTAATGCAATTTTGCATGGTATGAGATTTCAGCTGGCCATTTGGTTTTTTTCCAGATGCTGGAAAGCCAGAGACCAATAGATCTTCTTTCAGCTGACAGCTCTTCACACCTTGTAATGCCTTCAGCAAAACTGTTTATAAGTGGTGACAACATCTATAGACAGTTTGTTCATTGTTCTCCCATCTTCCCTTAAAAAAGTGATGTGTCCAAACATAAACTTGAAATAGTAGATCCTTCTTGCATGAGCTAATGGAAATTCTAAACAGGAATAAAAGTATGTTAAAACCCTAGCAAAACTGCCCCCAGACCTAAGGATGGCTTACTTTGATATGAAAGCAATCAACCCACTCCTCTTTTTGCACATTTAATCAATAAAATGCAGACAGTGACATCTGTTTAAATGCCTCTCTTAAGTAATCTTCTCAAAAAGATAAAGATGTAAATTTACAAAACAAATGCATTGAAAAATAAAATAGCAGGCACATAGTCCTTTTCCAGCCAGCCTCAAAGCAAATTTCTAATTTTCTAGTATCTTATGATCCTGAAAAAAAAAAAAATTAAAGGAGAATTTTTTAAGGATAGAGCACAGAAGCCCGAAAAGGAAAAGAGAAAGACGTCTCTCAGTGAAGACTGAAGTTGAGCTTCTACAGGGAAACAATTGGTGCCTTTGCACGTCAAACCTGTGCCAGAATAAACAGGGGAACAGCTGAACTCTGAAAGGCATCAGCTCACACAGCCTCAAACCCAGTTGGCATGACTGTGTCCCTCATAATAAAAGAACATGATGTTTAACAGGGAAGGTGTAGCTTCCACTCTGAGAATCAGCTACATAATCCTATTGGCAATATCCATTCAATTATCTGGACTAATCAGATCTAACTTTTACATATGGATGTTGAACAAAATTCAAATTCCACTCTGGTCTTTGTGTTCAAATAATTCTTCACAAAAAGTAATTTGTTATTCTAGAACAATTTTGGCAACATATCTAGACACAAGGAAGGAGATCATATTTTATTAACTCCTTTTTTCTCATAACTAGCATATATTTTTTTGTCAGCCACTAAGGTAGAACATTCACAGGCAAATTTAAGTAAGACATATGAAATGTAATTGGGAAAGAAATGCTTTAGCTGAGGAGCCAGATAGATAAGAAACAATTATATTTCAACATAATAACCACTGCATAAAACCTGTGTAGGATGATAAGGTAACAGGGAAGGCATGACAGATTCAACAGAAAGGAACATTTATGTCTTGTTTTTAAAGAGGAGTTTATAGAAGCAAGAAAAGAAAACTCCTGGCCCTCCTAATTAAACGTAATAATAACATGATTGCTATGGTTAAGAGTGTCCCCCAAAGAACTGTGTATTAAAGGTTTGGGCACAAGCCTGTGCCTCAACTGGGAGGAGGAAGAACCTTCAGAAGGTGGAGCCTAATGGAAGGAAGTGAGGTCATTGGTGGCACACCACTGGAGAGGATGTTGAGCTGCCAGTCCCTTCCCCCTCTCTTTTTGCTTCTCTGGCACCCTGAGGTGATTAGACCTCCTTGCCTTTGTGCTCCCACCATGACATACTGTGCCACCCCAAGCCCAAAGTGACAGGACCAAATGACTCATGGACTGAAACCTCTGAAATCACAAGCCTAAAGAACGTTTCCTCATTTTAAGTTGCTTATCTCACATATTTGTCACAGAAATGTAAAGCTGACAACACAGTGATCCAGTATTTTTGAACCCCAGTTATGTGTTGAGTAGTGCTCTCAGGACTTTACAGCTATTATTTCAATTAGTCATAAAAAAAAAATCCAATGACAAAGGTATAATATATTCCTTTAATAGATGAGAGAGTTAAAATATTAGAGATGTTTAGCAACTTGTCCAAGATCATAGGGCTAGATAGTGTTGGAGCTCTCAGGAAAGCCTTCGAGACCAGAACATGTTTATACACAGTGCAATAGTCTACTATGGCTTAGTATATAAGGTGTAAAGTTAAACAGAATAGAAAAAAAACATGAATGGCCCAGGAAAGTGGGGAGTGAATGCACTAAAACCCTAACGCCACTACTAGGCGGCAGTAAATGAAATGCCCACTTGATATTCCTGGTTATGAATTTGAGACAAAACCACGGTATGTGATTTTGTATTTAATTTTATAGCTGCATGGGTACAGATTTGAAGGATACAAAGAGTGGGACAGAATCAAGTTTGTGCTTTTCTCAATTAAATAGAACAAAACAAGAGTGGGGCAGGGGTCGATCGAGAGGCGTCTTTCCAATTGTGATTACAACTGTTGATTGGCAAAGGAATTCAAATTGTCCAGGGAAGCCAAGGAGGACCCTGGGTTGGTAAAGAGAGTACAAAGTAGTCATCTCAATGAATTAGAGGTCACTGTGGTGTCCGAAGATCACTGGGGATGAGGAAAGAGAGAGGAGGTGGCACCTGGAAAGGGTGAAGGTGTTGTTTAGCGAGCATGAGGTATGGTAATCAGATTCTAGGGAGCTACTGTGATGGACAGTGATCAGATCTAACCTCTGAGAGTAAGACCTCTGCAGGAAGAGGCGAAAACAGAGGGAATGTGAAGATTCTTAAGGGAGAAGGTGGCCAAGGAACTGAGGAGTCAGGCATTAGAATATCCATTCTACGTATAATCAAATCACCATGAATGAAGTCATGAAGTTAGAGGCACTGCTAGAGAAAATGGCTGGGAGCCAGGAGCAAAAGTCATTGGGCAAAGAGGGAGAACCATTCAGAGGTCAGAGATGCCAGCAACAAAGAGGAGGCAGACACACTGAGAGGAAACTTGGGGTTTCAGAGCGGTGAGGAAGGAAACTGATACGGAAGGGCAAAGACGAATGAGTGCACCTACTCCACCTCCCAGTCTGTGAGGGAGACTGAGGATAGTCTGCAGGAGAGACTTTGAGAGATGCTATAGGAAGAGGCTTGAGGGAGGTAGTAGGAGACTACAAGAAACACCACTTGAGAGGCATGTGAGGGCCCCTGGAAGAGAATCAGATTTCTATTAGAATGAAACTCATGATTAAAACATAGAGAAGAAGTCAAGAGTACAGAACATTTTGCTAATAATGGAACAGAAGTCTCATTGGAAGGATGCCAGGAGTCTGGGGGAAGGGTAGGTTATGGTGCTTTGGTTCGAATGTCACCACCAAAACTCTGGTTGAAATCTAATCTCCGTTGTGAGGTATTAAGGTGGACACTTCATCCAACTATAGTTTGGGGAATAGAACTATAATATTTAGAAATAATTAAAGTTAAATGAGGCCATAAGGGTGAAGCCCTTCTCTAGTGGGACTGTAGCTTTATTGAAAGAAAAAAGAGAGATTTGAGCTAGTACATTCCATCTCTGCATGTGATGCCCCACCCCAGCTTGAGATTCTGCAGAGAGTTCCCAATAGCAAGCAGGACCTCACCAGATATAGTCACACCATCTTAAACTTTCCCACCTTCAGAAGGGTGAGCTGAAAGACTTTCATGTTTTATAAATGACTCAGTCTTTGGTATTGACTTGTAGCAACAGAAAAAGAGTTGAGGCACACAGGTAACCCCTGTAAGGACTAGAGTGTGGTAAAAAGGAGATACTTGGACCCCGGGAGTTCGTCTGGCAACTGACATAAACAGAAACAGGACTGGAAGGGATTCAAGCAGAGAGACTGTAGGAGGGAGAAGAACCATGCTCCTGGGGCCTCCTTTTCTAACTACGAAGATGGAAATAGAAAGTAAGGGAAGAGAATGCTTAGATTCAAGAACATGCAGATTTGTTGCAGTATTCCAACTTGTTTTCACTGTGCTTATTATGAAGGAGAAACTCATCCGAATTGAAATGCAGAACAACCATTCTCTAAACCCAGCAAAAGCATTAAAGAACATGAAGGATCTGGAGCCACAGCCCCCACACCACTGCTGATATCCTGGCAGCCTCCTGAACCTTGTCACCCTTTCAAAATAGGGATCTCTCCTTGCTGTGGATTCTTTGACCATTTCCTTTTGCCTAAAAAGGCAAGATTTTTGCACATATATTCAGTTTGCTTTTGTTTTAAATCATCCAAGTGTTGGAGGCTACTCTGACATTAAACCGGGAGGATGGAAGAAAAAAAGATTAATGACACTTTCTGTAAAGAACAACAAATCAGATTCTCATTAGGAAGACAGTGGCCTTGGATGTTGTTGGGGAAGGAGAGAAAATTTAATGTAAAGAAAATAAAAAGAAATAATCCAGAAGGAAATGCAAGGTCAAGGAACTGTCTTATCCTTTTTAATGTTCAGGGTCTCTGTCAAGTGGGGAAAATTTGAAATAGATGTTATGGTTGTCTCTTACCTCTGCGTGGCCCATTTCGGTTGCTTTATCTCCACCTATAACTTAGAAAGAGCAATTATAAACAAATGGGGCCCAGCATGAGCCCCTTGGCAACAGCCTCTCAGGGTCAATTGTCTCCTCCCAGCTTCTGCACCAGCAGAGTGATGCATGGCCCTTGGATGTCAGCATGAGGAGGCGCTGAGGAGGCTAGCGGCCTGTGATTTAAACCCAAGCCTGTTTTTGTCCGCTCCACATGGAATCACATCCAGAAGGGTGCCTGGACAAAGCTTTAGTACTTTAAAATACAGGAACGGATACGGGATATATGATGAGCATACAGAGATTCAAGGGGAAAAAAGCGATGAAAATCATTTCCCATTATAATCCCTGCGAATTGCTTTACATCTCTAATATAGATCGCCTGGGAAATAATTTAAAAGCATTTAAAAATATCTTCCATTTTCTATTATGAGCCTTTGGATTTCCACAGTTTGAAAGAGTGAAGAGACTGTAGCTTAGAAAACTAATTACAAAACATAAAAATGCTCAAGTCTAATGGAACATATCAGATTGGAAGACGATTCTAGCAATGGCAGGCTGTCATTACAGAGAGAGCCCAAATCAAAGAAAGAACCATGGAGGAAAACGAGGCAGCAGTTTCTACCTAAAATGTCTTGTTCTCAACATCTTTGTTTTACATCCTCTTTGTTCCTGTTGGCTTACTAATTAGCTGTGATTTTTTTAATGCCCCTTACAGTAGGTTAATTTTGTCTAACTCACCAGCAGGGGTTTTTGTAATACATAATTCACAGAGCAATGTCAATGATTAAAATTCTTTCATTAACACAGCACCTTAAAGATAATAAATATGAAGCATTTAGCTTCCAATCTATGGGTACAGAAAGCCTAATTTTGCATGGAAAGAAAATGCATGCTCAGATAACTTGGCACTAAAGGAAAAAATGAAATCTGAATTTTAAGGTATTGCAAACACAAAGTTGAACAAATCAAAAAGCACTTATTTTAAGTACAATGATGTAGCACGGTGTTTTCAGAGGAGGAATTCTAATAACATACTTGAAGAATGAAAAAAAAAAATGTGCAGCCAGGAATGTTCTTTTCTGGCATTTTTGGTGGGCACCTCTGAGGAGTTGTAGATGGTCAGTTCAAGAAAGGGTCAACCTGTCTTGGACTGAAAGTCACTGGGGTAATAAAAGTTGCTTTGGCTCTTCATGCCATTTCTCTTCAGTCTATTCAAGAATTTTAACAGGTTTGACTCATCAGGATATAAGAAGAGCAATGTAGTAATTAGAGATGGGGTATGAAATTTCATTTTGAAAAGTTTTAATAACTCTTAGAACATCTGTTCCTCTGAATTCTATCACTTCCTTTCCACCTACACGCATAGGATTCTTATATTTCATTTTGCTAAGTGCAAGCTCTGTTTGCTTCCATGTATTCATCCTGATACAAAAAGGATAATAATCGCAGATGCCTTGGCAACAGCAGCCAAGAATACAGAGAATCTGATCACTAAATGTGATTTTGCTTAGAGCTGTTTCCCCTGATATATTATTTTTTTTTTCTCTTTCTCATCTCCAAAGATGAATCAGAATTATTTTTTGTTGGATATTTTTGGAGGAATGAATATGTGTATTTTGGGTAGTACTTACAAATAGCACTTCTCCAATTTAGAAGATTTTCCCACATTAAATATATCATTTGAGAGTAACTTTGCACTGAAGCAGCTTAAAGTTCAAAGACATGAAAGTGGAATTAAAAACCACAAAATTGTCACCCAGTCCAAAGGTTATGGCTCAAATTTAACAAGTGCCCCTGACATCACGCATTTTTCTACTCTAAGCTGTGGATCTAATAAGTTTGTCTCCAAAACCAAAATGCAGCTTCAAACTTAGCCCTCAATTGGCATTTTGAGCTGGAGAGACATGGAACCGGGTAGCCGAAGGGGATTCTCCAATATGTCATCCTTTCAAGTAAATAGCCTGTCCACTTCAAGAGGAGGTCAGGAGCAGGCCAGTCAAAGGAAATGTTCATGGACTTGTCCCTGCTCTGCAATTTGCCTGTGGCTAATTTCATAATTTCTATTTTTAGTATGTGGTTGCTCCCCTCGCTCTCATAAGCACAAATAATTGCTCCCATTTTTTAAAAGGAAGAAAGCAGCAAATAGTCCCTTAGTAAGGCAAGCCACTGAGCTAGCTACTAAAATTAATATTGAATACCACTAAGTGAAATTTGCTACTGATCAACACATTAACAGGAAAGTTGTAACAAATATTTCTGTTTTAAAAATGATAGTAAAGAAAATTTAGTTCTTTAGCCCAGGCAGTTTTTAAACTAGAAGTGTTTTAATTTCACACATATAAACCAAAAAGAATTGATTTTTTTTTTCCTTGTTTCCACTTATGGATTAAAGTCTGGGTAGCTTGCCAAGCTTGGTCAACCGATTTCTGTTAACGATAACAGATGAGGTGGGTGCAGAGTGACTGATACGCATAACTATTGGGCAATAGATACATATGATTCAAATAAATCAAGAATTTTATATGGATAGATTGAATCATAACTTGAGCATCTGAATTCATAGCTCTTCAATGCCACATAAAAGAGGATGGTAAAAGGCTAAGAAGAAAGTCTTTATGTCAAATCAATCTCCTTCCTACTGAAAAGATTCAGTTTGGGATTTTTTTTCCTTTCCCATTTCCTAGAACAGTCATGGTCATGTCTAACCAAATGGGTCTTAATATCAAAAAGTAGATGGACTATGTGTCAACCAAATATTACGAGTGTTGGGTCAGCACATTCCACCTCTTCCACCATATCTGCAATAACAAGCTGAATCCTGGCTTTGAAATAGTTATGGCGGAGGGCAAGGGGTCATATTTAGAGGCCTCTCAATTGTATCTGCCCTTTCATCTAGCCCCTTCATCCTAGGTGAGTTCCTATGATTGGTCTAGAAGTTCATGGTAATGAACTTGGATTTTATTTTGAAGTAAAAACTGGAATTTTAAGTTGAACAGTGATGTGACCTGACCTCAGTTGTAAAAGGGTCACTCTGGGGACAATATTGATAAGAGAACTTACATGAACAAAGACAGAAACAAAGAAAACCAGTTAGAAGACTAATGCCACCATCAAGAAAAAGAAGTCAATGACTTCATTAGATAAAAATGACAGAAATTATGGAAAGTGACCACATTCGGATATTTTACCCAAATAGAATCAACAGAATTTTCTAACGGAATGATGGGGAGTACCAGAGACAGAAACCAGCTTTGCTAGAATGTAAACTCCTTTGTGACTCTGTGTGTGACTATGTGTGTGTCCAACTGACAAATCCCTGGCACTACATAGAGCCTGGAGTATAATGTTCACTCAATCATTATTTATTGAATAAATGATATGGTAGCTTTAAGGTTTTGAACAGAGAAATAGGGTAAAGGGAATTGCCCTTTACTGTGGGAGAGGAACAACTTGAAAGGCAGGGTTGTTTGTTTTGTTTGGCCAGTTGAAGAGCATGAAATCAGCAGTTCAACTCTGGACATGTTATCTGGGAAAATTCTGTAAGACATTCAAGTGTCGAGGCCAAGCAGACAGTTTGCCTTATAAGTCTAGAGTTTAGGGAAAAAGAAAGGGAGAAATCAATATGGCACTTGTTCAGGGAATAGATGAAATTTATAGGTGGGGATAGATGAGACTACCTGGGTTTTGAGCACCCCAGAGATGAGAAACTAAGAGTTGAGCCTAGGTCATTTCTATAGGGAAGGAAATGAAGATAAGCAAAGAAAGAAGAGTCAATGGAATGAAAACAGAACTCAGAGAGTGAGAGAGGAGCCTCAGATACAAAGAGGGTTTAAGCAGGTGTATCAGATTCTAATCAAATGATATCAGTATATCTACAACAATTGGAGTGAGCAGCAGTCTATAATGATGTCACTCACATTTCCTGTATTTGGATCCACTACCAAAGGATGACATCGTTAAGGCAGGCGCCATGCCCATATCCAATGTCATGTATTCTTAGTCACCATCCTTAATCTTAAGGCATTTATCAAAGTACTCAGTTTCAAAATGTTCATGAGTTTTTCCTCTTTGAAATGGATGAATCACTAATGAAAGTGATTTAAAAAAAAGAAATTATGAGATCGATTAGAAAAAATGAAACAAAATATGTTTTGGCAAGTTTTTATCATGTAAACACTGTGATACCAACAAATAATGCTAACTCCACACCCAGAAAGACTGTACAACTAACACATAATGGAATTTGCTTCCTTAAGTTCTCCAAATTATTCAGCATCTTGATAGGATTACTGAGTTATTTTTCTTACAATAAAGTCCTATCATAAGCTATTAACAGAATCAATTTGAAACAAATATATAGCAAATTCTTTTTCTCATAGTTGTGTGATTTAATTAATCTAAAATGAGGTGGAAGAATAGTAAGAATATTGTCGTTCTTAGATTATTTTATTTATTTTAGAACTACATTCTAAGTTCTTGATGATATGTATTTATTTTAAATTCCAACTTCACTTTAATAGAAGATAGGTATAATTAATGAAAGAATGAATGAATAAGTGAATGAATTGAAACATCTTTAAACCACCATAGTTTTCCAGTGAATTCAAATTTAATCATTTAGTATTCAATTTCACATTTAGTTTTCTAAATAAAAGAACAATTTATTTTCTTGACATTTTCAGTCAAAAAGCACCTATCTTTACAAATGACAAACTAGAAACCAACTGTTCTACATAAACTTTTTATCTTGATCCATTTACAGGTGCTAATTCTAAATTCTTAAAAAAAAAAAAAAAAACAAAACTTGTTGAAAGGTGTAATATAAAAATCTGTATAAAACAAAAAAATCCAGACATTCTTATTCATTGACAACTATACTTATTTGCCAATTTCTTTTGATACATGCAGAAAAAAATTAAATAATAATTGTTCTACAATCTATTTGTTCCTTTCCTCCTTGCGATTTAGGACACTATGCTACCAATCAGCTGTGCTATTACTTAAAGTATAGGCCTAAATTCAATTTTTAAAATAATTTTTTATGATTACAAAATTATATTCTATTGTTTAAGAATCAGGGAACATAAAAAATAACCCCAAACTCAATAAGATTACCCACAATATCACCCCAAAGGGACAACAGCTTTATCAGTAAATGTATTATTTCTATCATTTTAATGTATATGTAATTTTCAATTTTAAAACTAGAATCCTCTAGTAATACAATTA
The DNA here is from genome assembly GCF_021218885.2 of Marmota monax. Lineage (NCBI taxonomy): Eukaryota > Metazoa > Chordata > Mammalia > Rodentia > Sciuridae > Marmota > Marmota monax. Next base: position 7,083,236 of record NW_026692486.1, on the reverse strand, counting down.
AACAAATTTTTCTCCATAAAACACTGTGAACATTTCCCATGACTTTAAATATCCAGTTCTGAGATATTTTTAATGGCTATTTAGTATCCCATCAAATGGATTTTCTATCATCTGTTTAAGCAATCCCATGTTGAATATTTACATCTTTTCTAATTTCCTCCATTAAGAACAAAACGATATGTAACATTCTTTTAGATAAATATTTGTACAATATCATGATTATATCCTTCGGCTGTGTTTCCGGATTTGGTTTATTAGTGAGCATCACTAAGTTGCTGAAACTGAAAACGAGTAGAAACTTCAATCAATTCTCTTTCTCAAAAGTGGGTTCTTACTCCCCGATTTCTTCATTAGAAGAGAAACACATTTCACAGGTTATAGTGCTTGGTGATTTTATAACATCAAATCTTCACCAAAATCCTGTTGAATAGATTCCATTATCTCCACTTTACAGAAAAGGATGAGATTCCAAAAGGTTAAGTAACTTGCCCAAGATCACACGGCTGGTAAAAGAACAAAGCTAGAATTTAAAATTGGGGCTGGTTTCAAGGCTACTGCTCTCTTAATTAAAGTAGGTGGCATGCTTTCGTGGGTGGGGAATGGTTTATCACTCACTGTCCTATTCTTCTTGGAACACTAAAAACCAAAGAAGCAGAAAAGGGGGGAAAAATCAGACCATAAAATATACGATTTTCAAAACACCCTCATTGAGGAATGGGATTTTGTTATTTGTTCCTTTTTTTTTAATCAGATTGCTTGGGCATTGGCTTGTCTCTGTGACTTCCTTTTTCTTCTTCGAAGTGGTTATGGTGATTTTCTCCACAGCTTTTCTGGCTATGCCCCTTCCGGGCCTTTAAAAGGCTCCCATCCTAAACAGTGTGGCACTGTCACGGTCCTCCTTGTCTGGATGGACTGAATGTCTCAGCATCACAATCAAGACAACCCTGGCATTGCAATTGGCCACACTTCCTCCTGAGCATCCCAAGACTGAACCACATGCTCCCTCAACCTGGCTGTGCAAGATCCCACTGGTTTTGCACAAAGATCTTACACAAAGATCTTAAACAAAGATAAAAGCTGATGAGAGAAAATTAATGGTTCTCCCTCTCTATGGCAACTTCTCATAGGTTTTTCTACATGATGTCAGACAGGAGACCAGAAGGCCTTCAGATCACTCACTTCATCCTGAGCAAAAGGTTCCTCCTCTCCAACAAGTGAGAATAAAAGTAGGGGGAATTTTAACTTTAAAAAGCACAAGCAGGGCTGAGATTGTGGCTCAGTGGTAGAGCGCTCACCTAGCACACGAGAGAGACTGGGTTCAATCCGCAGCACCACATAAAACTAAAATAAAGGTATTGTGTTCACCTACAACTAAAAAATATATATTAAAAAAAACACAAGCAGCTCTACTGTCATTTTTCATTAGATATAATTAATCATTAATATGTTTACCAAATACAAGCTAGAAAATATTATCAAAATCTGAGAAGCATTTAACTATAATTGAATCTTTTTTAGCTTTCCAACTCTCATCTCTCTAAGGTTGTCCTCATTTGTATAATTTTAATTTGTTTGTTTTGTTTTAAAAACATACTTTCTCAGGATCCTCAACAATCATTTTTTTTGTAGGTTCCACATCTTCTCACTATACATACCTGAAATTCACCTTTCTTTTCTTCTGCAAAAGATTACTGAGCACCCCTTATGGTCCTGATGACAGAGTAGTCCTTTAAAATTATGAAGATTTATTTGGAATTGGGGAACTTTCTGAGAGTGGTGATTATGCTGATTTGAATCTTAGTAAAATAATTTAGTCTTTAGGGAACACTGGTAACTAGCATTATCCTTAGAATGTTCTCTATGAGTAACTGGAATTAATGAGATTATGTCTCCCTCAAGACCAGATACTCCGATAGGCACATTTCATGTCTGAAGTTTTGCTTTCCAAGAGCTGTACAAACAATTGTACATCACGAAAATATTTGGTTCAATTTGCTTTTTTGGTTGGTGTTGGCATTTGTCTGTGTATCTGCCAGTCTGTTCATGCATATGCCATTCATATTAAGCTTTTAGAAGTTGAGGGATCTGTTTATATTTAATTCAGATGTGCACAAAACAGCATGCACTAATACCAATCCAGATGGATGTTTATTGAGTTACTTCAGCAATTGTAATATTCTCCTAACTTCTTATTACATGAGTGAGTATATTTGAATGCACTGTCAGACCAACATTCTCCTTAACACCAGCCATATTACCATATCAAGCTTAAGACAGCCATCACCTAAGGACCACAATTATGCTGACGATAGCTACCCACTTTTTTATTGGGACAGCCGAATTTTTCTCATGTTCATCTATATAGCTTTTCACACTGGTCCACAGCCAGGCTGTAATAAAATCAGGAAATCTTTGCCAGTTTCTGTCTGGCAGATCCATGTGACTCGAAGGAGTCTTTGGCCTGGAGCATGATCAGTGGGTGCCAGAATCACCTAAAGAATTGAAAACATATAGACTACCTTCTGGGATTTCCAATATTGATTGACTGTATTTGTTGACAGAATACATTTAATTATTCTGAACATGTTTAGAAATTGTCACAATGTCATAATTTTCTCCATTGGCATGTAAAATTTTGGCTTGTATAATTTTCTTCTTTTTCTTTTTTTTTTTTTGTTGGTCTGTAGAGTGTTAAAAATACAAATTGTGCTTGCCTTATTGGACACCATTGTGATAGGAACCTTCTTTAGTTCCTAGGGGTCCCTCAAGATTAAATTATTTTACCAAGGTTCAAATCAACATAATTCCCACTCTCAGAGATCTGTATTAATCACTTTTCACTGCTAATTTCTTTCTTTTGGTGGAGGAACTGTTTGATTTTTGGATCTAGACCTCTCAAATTTCCTTCAAAAAGATGCAGTTGGTCATACACCAGGTAATCCAAATAGGAAAATTATCTGATATGGTTTATGAAACAATAGAAAGACTCTGTCAATTCTGTTTCTAATTAGGCAGTTATCCTTTCAAGAAAAAAATATATATCACAAATACCATTACTTTGAGCTTAAAAAGTGATGGCACTTTATCTTCTGACTGAGTGATTACTCTTACTGGTTTCATTTGGAGTGCCTTTTCCTTACCAACCCTCTGTGGATGAGGAATGGTATTAGCCTGTCATTCACACAGTACACACAACACTGCTATGGGGACCATCCTTCAATCACAGTTCCATCTCTCAATCTAGTGGTCCAGTCCCCCGAGTGTTTGCATGGGTGGCAGTTAAATAGTTGCTGTGTCCCCTGTGCTCCAGGGTTCCTAATACAAATGGATGAGGTTTTGCACAATGACAATTAGTACATTATCGTGATGGTGGTGCTGGACAGTAAGGGCATCAAAGTCAAACATTCCTGTGCTCTGTGCTTCTGAAGAGATAAAAATGCTTCCTTCACTTCAGAGGAATGTGAATGGGGGAAAACCTGAAGAAATCAACTGGTAAATGTAGAATGTAGTATAGATTTTTTCTTCTTCTTCTTCTACGGTAGGAAGTCATTTTGTTGTTGTTTGTTTGTTTGTTTGTTTGAGATGTTATGGCTCAAACCCAGGGCCTCATGCATACTAGATAAGCTGCACCCTTAGCCCAGTATACCTGTATTAAACAAGCATTTTTAATACTCACCTTTAACTTTTGTGAGTTTGTTTTAAAGTCATAATTGAAAGATGGATGATCAGAAAACCTCACAAATAAGGTTGAAAAGAATAAAATAGAAAAAAAATGCAATATATAACAAAATACTAACATCTATGATAAAAGAGTTGACATTTATGAGTACTTCTATGTAACAGGCATTATTCTCCAAGGCTTGTGGGTACATTTTCATAACAACCCCATGGGGTAATTCTATCACAATTGCGACTTCATTAAAGGAAAGGTGATTAAGTAACTTGACAGTAGTCACAGTTAACCAGGGACAGAACATGAACGTGAATGGTGCATGAACAGTACTAGTAAAATGGAACCAGAAAGACTGAATCCTGAGCCTGAGGGTTTGGCCACCTGTCCATCACTTAGTTGGCCTTATCAGTCGATAGGGGAAAAGTGAACTTCCCTTTAGGGAGTAAAAAAGGCCAAGTATATAAACTGATGATCCCAGAGAGAAGGAATGCAAATAGCACCACCACCACCCCTTCCAAAAAAAAAGAGGAAATTTCTATGACATGCACATCACTATGCTGTGAATAGATCACTATGCTGTCAATAGATTGCAGGAGACTGGCCTGACGGCTTTGGTTAATTGCTTCTAGTGCCCTGCATCCTCATCCACTTTCCTCAACAGTGTCACAAAAATATTTTAGGCAGTCCATGTTTGGACATTCTGATTAATGTCTTTTTTCTGAATTTCTTCTGTAAACAGAGGTAATATAGGAACTTTTGCACAGCATTATTGTGAAAAGGACCTGAAATAATGCAGTATACACTTAGCAAAGTTCCAGGAATGTAGTAACCTGCAAAATAACATTATCTGCCTTAGGCTAAATGGCATTTATTACCCAGCAGCCTATTAGCAGTTGTAAGAAGAATTTTATCCCCTTTACCAAGCACTAAGTACAGCTGGTCTATTCACTAGAGGACTTTTAATAAATTTGATGTGAGGAAGGCATTATAAAATAGGGGGAAGAAGTAGCCTAACTCCTATACAAGGCCTGTATCAACCTGACTCTGAGTCAGACATTTGCTTCTGTTACTATCTTCTAGGTCATCGTAAAGTCAGTGCTCTCCCATCCCATACTCTACAAAGGAAAAATTTACATAGCGAATTGCAAAAATCCAAAATCTAATTATTATATCCTGTAATTCATAGTGCACCAAAAAGAGACTCCATTGCAAATGCGCTATTGAAGTATCTGTATGTTGTGTACCATGCCATTTTAAAAACGCACACACACTTCTCTGATCTACTAGAAAGTGCTTGTTCAGAGCCATGATCATTGATCATTCCCCCGCTCCCTGGAAGGAAGAAGTGAAATGATGGACAGTAACAAGGGAAGAGAAAAGGAGACATTAAGTCATATTCAAAAAACCAAATGAAAAAAAGATGTGACAGCAACAATTTGTGAGCCAACAGGGAGGCTCAGTACAGTGAAGTGCAGTAAATCAAAATGATCAAAAGATTTTATTAGTTTGGTTTTATTAGTCAGATCTATTACCTTTTTTTTATGACCAGGGAGAAACCAAGTAATTATAATCAGTTTATCAAGGCAGACCCTCATGGAAAGTATACCCCCGATTCCCAGCTTCTCCTCCAACCAAGCTGTGCCCACTTCCCTTGAATTCTTAGCCCCCAACTCATCTGTTCCTCCTAAGGATGACATTGGAGGCAGCAAACAAACGTCTCTCATAAAACAGCTTCCCAACATCAAGAGAAAATATAGTGTGAAGCTCTTGTATTTAAAAAGCATTGAAGATGGACACTGCTCAAAGCTGAGAGGGGAAAAAAAAATCTTAATTTATCTTCAAGCCCCAGACTGTAAATATCCTGCCAGCACTCTCAGCAGAAGCCTTCCTCACGCCACTGCCCTCTTTTGCAAGCCCAAGAACCTTACCTGGAGTAATCACATTCTCCATGGGAGAGAGGGGATTCAGTTACCAGGAGAGCTAATTCCTGGGCCTCTCCTAAGCAAAGATGAACAGTCATTATAAGCCATTCCAAATTATAGATGGGCACTCCGTGATGTAGACTGTTGTAGACAGGGCTGAGACAATTACCCAATGAAAGAAATATTATTATTTTAAGAAACCTAACATTTTAATACAATGTGAAAAATGATGAGGGAATAATAAACGGAGTACATAAAAAGAGCTAATAATAAAAAAGAGCTTGGTGAGAAATCCCGCTGTCGTATTTGCATTTACCCTGAAACTAATGCCATGCACATTTCTGAATGCAAATAATTCACGAGAGGAAGCAAAATGAGGATGTTAATAATCATTTTTCCCTTAATGAGAAGCTGTTCTTTGACTGAAAGGTGTTTTAAGATGGACTAAGTGAGTTTTAACAAAAGGGTTCCCTCTTTTTTTTTTTTTTGGAATGCATAAATGAAAGCAGTTGAGTTTCATTCTGGGATTTAAAGGCAGCAGCATTAACATTACCATCACAAGTATTATTTCTACATTTTTAAATAATAAAAATTCACCTTGTCAGTGTAAAATTCCTCCTTGTACTAACTTTTGGCTCAAAGTGATATTTCTTATGGGGCTTCCAGGCATTAAAGTGTCTCTCAGTATTACTTTTACCTGTGGCAGATTTCCTGCTACTTTTAATAATAATAGCAAAAAATGTTAACGGATTGTTTATTATTTACCAGGTACTATGTTATGAGGTTGACTAGGGTCACCCTCACCTAAAAGCTAATGAAACTCCCAGAGATGGAGTAAAATTTATCCAAGGATATCATCAAGGAAACAGAATTTATTCAAACTCAGGAGACCAAAGATTAAAGGCCCTACTCTTTTTGCTTTGGTAGCTACCATCTCATTTTATATTATGAGCAGACAGACCCAAGTGACATCAGCAATAACCTGTGAACACTGACATTCAATGACTGAAAAGTCTAGAGATCCTATTCTCTTTAAACTGTGCTTAGAGTCTCTTCTCTCTTCTGTTTCTTCCTTCCTTCAACTAAGCTTCTAAGTCAGAGAAAAATGCCTAAAGACAGGAGAAGTTTTAGAAAATCAGCTCCAATTATACATCTGTGGCCCCATATGCACCTCACTTAAGATGCATTGGGCTGACTACCAATGGCATTTCAATGGTAAAAATTTATGTTATTGAAATGTCTCCATTTCAACATCACATTTTCCTGCCAGCTGCACAGCTACTGAGTCAATGTGGTGTCGTGGCTGATAATATGAATTTTACACTTAAAGTATGTTGGGAGACAATTCTCCTTAGGTCTCTCACATTTCTGCATGTCTTGCAAGCTGTAGCACTGACTGAATTTGTTCACAACTATCTTTTCAAGGATTTTTAAATAGCAAACAGCCTTGATGCAGAGTCTCTCTCCAGAGCAAAAAGTAGCTGTACTCATATTTTCAATATAAGAGATCTTTCCGGAGTTCAGGGTTCCTCTTGTGGAATGCTGCTCACTGTGTGTTACATATAGATACCTGCTGTTTTACCCACCATTCTATTGAAAAAGTGGCTCAGGAAAATATATACTATGCCATCTATTATTTAAAGGAGTAATAAGTCCTATATCTCTGATCCAGGAGACTCAAATCTTCTGCCAGCACCCATGAAACTATAAGTAGGGTAAATTGTTATCTTTCAAGAAGGTTAAAATCTCAGACACTTCAACTTCTTGAAAAGACCAACCTTGGAATCCCTGTTCTGGTGAATAGTATGGACATTTTTATGGTTTGGATATGTGTTCCCTAAAAACTCCTGGCTGATGCAGGAATGTTCAGGGATGAAATGGTTGGACTGTGGGAGCTGTAACCTAATCAGGTGAACCTAGTTTGACCCGACTAACTGGGTAGTATCTGTAGCTAGGTGGGGCATGAATGTGGTAGGTCAATGGGGGGAATGCTCTTGAGGGGTTCATCTTCTCTTTGGCTCCTTCTTTCTCTCATCTCTCTACTTCAAGGACTCCATGAGGTGAACAGCTTTCCTCTGCTGTCTCCTTTAGTCATAATGTTCTGCATCACCTTGAGCCCAGAGCAATGTAATTGGCCGTCTATGGATGAACTCTGAAACTATAGCTCCAAATAATTTTTTTCTCCTCTAAGTTGTTTTTGTCAGTTATCTTGGTCCCAACAACAAAAAGCCCACTAACAAATATGTGACGTTAAGAAAATGACTTAAACTATCTAAGCCTCAATTTACTTCATAGTCAAATGAGGCCAGTCTTACGAGTTTAAGGCTATGTGGTATGATTTATACCACATAACCTGTAATACATACATTTACGTATGTGAGACATACATTATATACTCAATAAATTTACCTACTGTGGTTCTTGTATACTAAAGGAATTACTTGTAATGAAGAAACAAATTCTAGCTCCAATTCTGTATTGGCCTCAAAAGTCATTCAGTTCATCCAAGATGCAGGCATAATTTCAATAAGTCCAAAATATTAAAACGTGATTCTATAGTTCTTACAATTTTATGAAAGAGAAACCTAAACAAGGTCTGAGAAGGTCTGACCAAGATCTGACCAAGGTCTGAGAAGAAATGATCAGAGTAAGATGGGCCTGGTTACTGGAGGTCTCAGCCAAAGGTACAAAAGAAACAAAAGTGAAAAATACAGAATAATTCAATTAAATTAGAAGTTTCTTTCTCATTCACACAAGAGGTTGAGGAAGATGTTCCTGATTGGCAGGTGATTCTCTGCAAAGTGAATCAGTCAGTGATTTGGTTCCCTGCCCACTTGTGACTCAGCCATCTTCTCTGCATGATCTGCTTGCAGGAACAGCAGGCAGAAAGAGTGTGGAGGTGAACACACACTCTTCTTAAAAGTGTTGGCCCTGAGGTGGCACACATCACATCTACCACTTTCGCATTCCATTGGCTGGAACTCAGGCATATTTCTCCAAACAAGTATAAAAGAGTTTGAGAAATAGAGCTTAGCACAGGAAAAATACAAATGATTCTTTGATGAATAGTTAGCAGTCTGTCCCATACTGTCCTATTCTACTCCTTCCAGTGATGAAAGAATGTAGGGGTAGAAAAACTCTAAGAAAGTAGAGAATTTCTGAGAAGTCTTCCATTAGATTTTTTTTTCTTTTTTGCAAATAACAGTTCATATTCTAGAACATTCTAAGCAATAATTTATTTATCCCACAATAGTACAATAGCAGCTTAACTAGAATCAAAATGTATTTTTCTCTTTCTTCCATGCACATAGTTAAGAATTTTGGGGGGAAATTTTTGCCAGGCTTCTCTTTTATTTTACCAGAATAACAATACTCAAGAATCAAGGGAATTAGAAATGTTATTTAAAAGTCATTTGATCCACTGTCTTACATACAGGAAGGTCAACACCTACACCATTCCATTTTAATGAAAACACTTTTTCAAAGATGTGCAGTGGAGATTCCAGCAAGTCTTTGTATGCCCAACAACCCTCAAAGTCAGGAAATTCTTTCTTGTTGCTAATTTAAATGTGTTATCCTATAGCTTAAGCCCAGTTCCTTTGGATTTTTCTTAGACACAAAAAACAGATGTTCTTTTATCCTTCATATATTACACATTCCCACATTTCTACATTTAGCTTTGTCCTTAGTAAACAGAAAAATCACAGAACATTTTCCCCACAGGTCCTTTACCCAAATCATTGTATTTGTAGCCCTCCTTTGAAATCTCTGCAAATTTTTTATGTTCCTCTTAAGTGGTCATGGTCAAAGATGAGATTCTTGTAATTGAGCACTTTTTTATAAGTACCTTCTCTATGAGAGTACAGCATAGGTACAGAAAATTCCCAAGAAAATGACATTCTATCAACATAAAAGAAACTGTATCACATTTTGTCTTTATTCTCCTGTTACTACTCTCCCATTTGTCATCTGCTTGGGCAGAAGTCTTGGCTCACAATCCAACTTTCCATTTACAGAACTGGCACAGTCATAGACACTCTTCTCCCAGAAAAAAAAAAAAAAAAGAATCAATACTTCCGCTCATAAACATCAGCAATCTTTCACATATTCACCATCAAGTATTTGAAATATTTCACATTCAAATAGTTTCTTACAGTTGACAAAATGCTCTAACATATGCATGTTCTCACTATTCTTCACAACAGCCCTCTGAGGTAAATTAACATTCTCATTTGAAAGAAAAGGAACATCTAGAGCTGGAGGTTAAAGTAGTTTGCCTAACATCATACAAGAGCCATGGCAGTTGTGGGTCATTAACTCCAATTACTTGGTTCCGAATCTAAAGACCATGAAAGGGAACAATTTCTTTCTCTTTTCAGACTTACTGCCTAAGATACCTAACATAAATATTCTTTTAAAAAAAAGGTTGTCATGCAAGTTATATGAAAATAAAAATCTTATTTTAAGACTTTCTCTTGTATTTTTAAAGAGGATGATGAAATAAAACTTCAATGTCTAAAGAGTGATTTTTATTCAATGATTTCATAAAATACTGGCCATGACCATGTGTCAATGAGACTGTGTATTCTACATAAGGGGGACAATGTTCTTGGTGCATAGTAAATAAATAAATAAGTGTGCATCATTATTCATTTCATCTATGTTTATTGTTCGCAGAGTGTAAGCAGAGCTCTCCAAAACTCAGCCACACCACTCACTTGACCATGAGGAGAAAACACCACTTCTGCAAATTTCTATCATTCTTGATAAATACAACAAATATATCCACTATATGAATCACTTTTTTAAACAATTAAGGTATTCACAATTTTTTGCATATTTGCAGAAAAAAAATGGAAGAGCTTAAAATGCATTTTTTTAGGTTTAGTATTTTTAAACTTAAATTTCCAGGCAACCATTCATTTCATTCCTATATCTGCCTTACTTTTAATAGAAAATGAAAGTTAAAATTGAGAACTTTCCAGGTATTTTTTCTCAGCCCTTCAATATTTCCCAATAATAACTTTATTGTACATTAACCTCTTATCAAGTGAATGTAATGGTAACTAAAATAGAACAAATCCCATCTACCCCCTGTTCATATATGTTTTATTGATTGTTTTCCTAGTCAAGAGACACAAATAATTTTCAAAGACTTTCTTTCTTATTACCTATTTTATTAAATAAAATTATTTTCCGAAAGTTTTTAATGTCAGGTGAATATTATCAATGCATATTTCCTTTTCATTGCTGTCTTAAGAGATTTATAACCAGAGAGTTTCCACTCCAGGGATATAAGGGACTTTAAATCTTTAACAACTTTAATAGATTTTCATTGTCTCAAAAATCAATGCATCTTTTAATTATTTTATATGATTTATCTTGGGATTCTTGTTTGGAAGTCAGTCCATAAGTGGATATTATATGTGTATTATTCATTTTTCATCTAATCATATAGAAAACTTATTAGTGTACAAGAGAGACATTTAATCTTGCAGCAAAATTCTACATTCTCATTCTGAATTATTTCATATGTTTAGATTTGTCTTAATTAGAAATAAGTAAATAAGGTGGAAGGAAGTCCATAGAATAAATTATAAATTTAGATTTTTTTTTATATTTCACACAAAGAAGAAACTTACAAGCTATACTAATGCCAATAGGCTGTTGTCACATTAGTGCCTCATCTGTCATGCTTTATTTAATTAAAATATTGCAATTTTAACAATAGTTTTAAAAAGTTAAGTAGGGTATTGTCTTTCAAATGCCAATGTCATTATTTATATATCTATAAATAAACAATGTTTATAAATATTAAACAATGTTTGTATATATAAAACACATATACATATAATTTAGACTAAAACATAATTTATATAAAACATATGCATATATGTTTTTATATATATACATATAAACATATATATGTATATATGTTTTACTCAGCTTTTTCACCACTGTGAATAAAAGATCTGACCTAAACAATTCTAGAGGAGGAAAAGTTTATTTAGGGGGTCACAGTTTCAGAGGTCTCAATCCATAGACAGCAGGCTCCATTCCTCAGGGCTCAAGGTGAGGCTGAGCTCATATGATGGCAGGAGAGTGTAGCAGAGGGAAGTGGCTAACATGATATGGAAGCAGAGAGAGAGAAACTCCACTCTCCAAATACAAAATATGTACCCAAAGCCAAGCCCCCAATGTCCCACCTCCTCCAGCCACACCCCACCAGCCTCCAGTTACCATTCAGTTAATTCCATCAGAGATCGATTCTCTGACTACGTTAAGGCTATCAGAACCTGATCATTTCTTCTCCAAACCTTCTTGCATTGTCTCACACATGAGCTTTTGGGAGACACCTCACAACCAAACCATAACTAGATAGATAGATAGATAGATAGATAGATAGATAGATAGATAGATAGATAGATAGATAGATCGAGCCTGTGTACTAAATACATATAGACATGTACTTCTGTAACCAAATTTAAAACTTGAATGCAAAGTTTTATATTAGCAGTGAAAGAGTGAGATAAAATCGCTACAAGTTTGTTTTTCAACCAAAATAGACATGCTTAGGGTTTCACAAGATACTCATTTTAAGCCCTAACACCCTTAACTGGACTTTCCAGGGGAAGTTAATATTTGCACCAAAAACTCTGTCTTTGAGTGAGGAGCTTCGTTTTGATGATGATAATATAAACACCAGAAATATATAGCTACATGTTTGGTATATTTTTATAATTATACAGTGTTTATTATATGAAAAATTCCTTCCTCTTTTATTTCAGTTGCCCAACTTTGGACATTGTCATCCAATTTGGAATTATTCACTCCTTGAAAGTTAGAGAAAATAATTCAAAGGAATGACACTAAGACAAAACTTTCACTGCAAGAGTTGTAGATCAGAGATATATTATGCCAAATGCCAATTATGCTATATTTGCTTATGGTACTGCTACAGTGATCTTGTATAAAGAGTAGGTAAGGATATCTATTGGGGTTGGTACATCTCTGTCTTGTAGAAGTATTGATATCTGAAACCAGGCCAGTCTGTACGTTTGCTAATTATGCAACATTGTTTCAAGTCCTGCCATTTAATAATTGACATTTATAGATGCTGTAATTTCTGAGACAAAATTATGGTGTTAAACTGTTACAGTTATAGTAGTTTTTCTGTAAATCAATGTTTAGCATGACCAGCTGCAGAAGGGAGAAAAATGCTAGCAGAAACGCCTGCAGATTAATAGATTTATTTAAAGAGATTTTATAGCTTTCCATGTCTGTCTCCATTAGAAGGCACAGAAAGATGGAGATGGAAGGCAGTAAATACAGGAAATGGGAAGAGAAATACCAGAGATCATTGGTGTCTTCCCTTATAGAAAGAAAAACATGAGCTTATCTATAGAAATAGATAGCATGAATGTAAATAAATGAATGGTAATAATTACTAATCATGATAGAGTAATGCACAGATAATGTAACAACTGTAATTAAGTTTGCTTTCATGCAAGTGACAGGTTATAAAGACCATTCACCATATCAGAAATTATAAGTCAAAACATCTGTATATAATTGAGGAGATATATACATCTGTATATAATTGAGGAGATATATATGTATATATTACCAGGGATTAAACTCGGGGGCACTCAACCACTGAGCCACCTACATTCCCAGCCCTATTTTGTATTTTATTTAGAGATAGGGTCTCACTGATTTGTTTAGTGCTGAGGCTGACTCTGAACTCACAATCCTCCTGTCTCCGCCTCCTAAACTACTGGGATTACAGGCGTGCCACCACACCCAGCTATATATTTGTTTTATAGAGGAGACTCATCCATGTGTTTGATAGGAAGTATTCACAAAAAATTATTCCAGCCCTGAGTAGGTAAAAAGAGTAAAAAGAGAAAGTCAGGAATAGGTATTTGGCTGTTTGATAAAAGTCAGGGAGATGAGTAGAAATATAAGATAAAGTAAAGAAGTGTCTTTCATAGTAGTTGTGCAACTATTTTAGTCATCAAGTATGTGCTTTTGCTAGGAAGTAGGCTAAACATACAGTCTTCCCCCAGTTTTGTTTTGAATTCATAACTTTCCAATCTGATCAAGTAATGAATGACTCCATATGCTAATAAATACTGTATTAGGAATCTGAGACCAATAGTGTCTAGTAAAGCCCTGGATTTCCTAAGAAGAGGGCAAGCTTATTAGAAGGCAATGTGCTGGGCTTGGATAATGGAGTTATCACCTTGGAGAATTACTGACGTTCCTGGGATTTGAAGCCGGATTCCTAGATGAAAATTTACTCTGAATTCACAAGCTAATGCTGTGACAAAGAAGCAGAGAAACTACTGATAAAAATGAGTTTGGGTTCTTGATAGAATGAAGAGAAAAGAGATAGAATACCAGTATCAAATCTTCAATCCTGCATTTAAACTGTTGCTTTGGATCCATTTTCCTTTTCTTTCTTTCTTCTTCTTTTGATGAGAAGCCAAAACTTGTAGCACAAAGGTTTCACCGGCATAGCAGCAGATTCATGGCCTAAGTAAGTCCCTGACATTTTTCTAGGTTCCCATTCTTCTTTAACACTAGAAAGGGCCAGACTAAGGGCAGTCATTTCATGGAAGTCTCAGATCTTCGCCACTCACATTGTGTGGGAAAATAGCCTTGCCAGATAAAAGATTTTCCTTAATTTATAATAGTGGTAATGTTTTCTATTCAACATGCAACATGCAGGCAGATGGGTCCTGTGTTTCTTGATTTCCGCTCTACAAGACATTGAGCATAACATTTTGCACCAGATTCCTGGTGGGAGAGGTAGAAAGGAGATTTTTCATGCTACTTACGGAAGCTAAGGCATATTGACTCAGAAAGAGTCACTTACAAAGTTTGGGGAGCATTGGTGGCTGCTTCATTGTTCTTTTCACAGCAGGCTAGAGGGCAAAAGTTTATCAGGAGGGGAGGAAAAAAACCTCAGGGGTTAAATGGAACTCAATAGAAATTCAAATATGCTTAAATAAAATTTTCTCTTGGGCTTTAATTCTGGTCTTTGATTTGCATTCTTCTAAAAAATTAAATGATGTTTTAAATATGGCAGTCTTTTGTATCCTTCGTTTAATCACAAACCTTTGACTTGGGGCATTGTTAATAACATTAAATATTAGTCTTACATTGTTAGCTTAATAGTAAGTGGAAAGGATGGCTTTGTAATTGTATGATTTTTCTCACTCAAGACTTTTCTTTTAATAAGTCAGTTTAAAAATTCAACAGACAGTCTAATATTAGGATACTTACTAGAGAAACTGCTCATCCAAGGAAGAGACATAGCCAGTGCAAATCACTTAAAATTTAGAAATTAATGAGTTCTACTGAGTTTATTCTTAAAATTATTTAAATGCCACCTAAAATGTGGGTTAATTAGACATACAGTAACTTAGCTTTGCTAAATAGGGTAAGCCAGTTTTTAAATAATATTTGAAGATAGAATTAACAGTCACTAACTCTCACAAGATACTTCATCCCTTTACCAAATAAACTTCAAGATCAGCTCTTTACAAAATGAAAGTGTGTCAAAATTGGTCACATTAAATTTAGCAATATATTATTAGGGATTTTTTTAACATTTATAATTTTAAAGTTATTTTTGGCTTTGAGGATTTCTCTATTTTATTTATTTTTTTAATAAATAAACTAGAATATACAAGTGTTCTCTTCCATAACTATGGTCCTTGGTATCTGGTTTAAAGTCATGGATATTTTCTGGTTTGGGGTGCTCTCTATTCAAATCATTTTCATGAGAATTGACTTAAAATTAAGAAATGGTCACAAAATAGATTATAAAAAAAAGGGTGCTTAAGAATATTCACTCATTTGTGTACAATATTGTAGAGGTATTAATTTCAGAAATTTATAATATATAATTATAAATTTGCTCAAGTCAATCTGAGCAAATTTATAATTATATAGCTTTTTCTTAGTAAAAGAATGGCATGCCTATATATCTAATTATACTGATTGATTATGATTGATAAAATAAGCAGTGCCATTGCTAGTCAATGAATTCATTTATAAAAGTTTTTAAAAATCTAATTCCAACCAGCCTGGGTGTTCATCAATGGATGAATTGATAAAGAAAATGTGGTGTATATATACACAGTGGAGTTTTATTCAACTATAAAGAAAAATATTTGCAGGAAAATAGAAGGAACATGTGAACACTCTATTAAGAAGCATAAGTAAAACTCAGAAAGTTAAGGGTTGTATGTTTTCTCTCACATGTGGAAACTAGAGAGAAAAAAAGAAAAAGAAGATGGGGGGTCTCATGAAAATCAGTGGGAAATCAGTAGAGACAAGGAACCAGGGGAAGGAGGAGGAGAAAAGGGGAAATATTGGGAGAGATATTGCCCAAATTATATTGTTAACATTGTGTGCATGAACAAATATGTAACAACAAATCCCACCATTGTGTACAACTATCATGTACCAATAAAAAATGTGAAAAAATCTAATTCCAATTACATGTTGTTTTCAACTATTAAAATTAGGGAAGTATATTTTATTTTCTAATTATCAATGCATAATTATCAACACTTCTTGATACTAGTACAAAAATTAAAAGAAAAGAAGTAGGGTTTTTAAATATCCTCATCTCTATTATAGGGACCCTCATACACCAATTTGAAGAGTGAAACAATATAACATTTTAAAGGAAGTTCATGGATTCAGGGTGGAGCTCAGTCTTAGAGCATGCGTTTAGCATGTGAGAAGCCCTGGGTTCAGTCCCCAGCACCAAAAACAAAGTCAGTCAGTCCAGTAGGTTACCATTATATATGTGAAACTCTGAGAAAAAAACAATTGAAAGAATACAATGTACTATAAAAATACAATACGCTATAAAAATATAAAGGATTATTGTTATCTTCATTATTATCTTTATAATTATTCATAGCTTTGTTTTTTTTTTACAAATTGTGACAGCTACTGACCTAAAGCTTGAAAACAGAGATAAGAGAGAAGAGATATGTAAAAGAAGAAAAAATATATATTTATGAAAATAGTAATAGATTAGTAGAATCATCTATTAACAGAATAATTATACATCCAAAAATTCTCAATTTAGAATTTAGATTTTAAGCACTCTATTCTTAATAAAAAAAAAAAAACATAGCCAAATACATTTATTTCATTAATAAGGGTGCATAAATGAGAGCAAGTGGGAACACCAAGCTTTGAAATGAGAACTGCTGGATTTGACTTTAAGCATCATAGACATTTTATCTAATACTAGTTCATTTTCTTATAGGGAGATTCAGTTCTTAAAATTGTAGAGTTTCTAACCCTAGAACCATAACTGATAGTAAATAAAAATCTAAACACAAATGATAGTTAAATTGTGAACTAAAATATGCATGCAGTCATTTATTTTGATTCTTTCAAAAGTAAATCAAGTTGAATGACATCATGGTGCCTCTGTATTATTTGTTTTATTTAGAACACATGTTAGCAAAGTTTCTGTAAAGGAAGGAATATTTTAAGCTGTAAGTCAAGAGATAAATAGATCAATACTTGAGGCTTTTGGGTGTATACAGTCTTGATTGCAACTCTGCCATTTAAGCAAAATTACCCATAGATAATACAGAAATGAAGGAACATGGCTGTCTTCCAATAAAACTGTGGAAGTTGAAATGTGAGTTCCCTACAATTTTCACATATAATGAACTATTTTTCTTCTTCTGATTATAATTTTGAACATTAAAAACAACAAAGGCAGTGATGTACGCCTGTGATCCCAGTAACTCTAAAGGATAAGGCAGGAGGATCCTAAGTTAAAGTCCAGCCTAGGCAATGTAATAGACCTTGTCTCAAAATAAAAAAGAAAAAGGGATTGGGATAGAGTTAGTTCAATGGTAGACACCATTGGTTTCAATCCCTGGTACTGAAAGGAAAAAATATATATATCAAGCCCATTTTTAACTCTCAGTCCTTCATAAAAACACACAATGGGCTAGATCTTGCTTTCAAGCCATAGTTTGCCAATACCTAATTTAGAATTATTGTAAAACAAAAGCAATTTACCTAGATTCTTCTTACATAAAGTGCATCTTAAATACATACACATTTGGATTAAATAAAAGGGTTATAAAATGTCCTTGAAATTCATTCAACAAAATTAGTGAACTCCTACTAGTTCCAAGTATACAATACAAATAAAGTCTCTGCTCTCATGGAAGTTACAGTCCAGTTTGTGAAAGAGATATTAACAACAACAACAGGAAAAAAAAAACTCAAGCATATAAATAGATAATGCCCATTAACTACAACATCTAGTTTAATTCAAAAAGTTTTAAAAATTCCCAAAGTGCTCTTATTTTGTTTAATTATAAATTTAAATCTTTGATTTTCAGGCAAAGTGTTTCTAATGATTTAGTAAGGTTGAGTAAATTGAATTACAAATTTTTAGACTAATAATTTAAAAGTGAAGATTAAATTAGAGTTAGGTATTAGACAAATGAATATGATTACTCTATATTTTAAGATCTTGACCTTGTTTTAATTGATTGAATTTCATAACAGTTTCATATTGGATCCTATTGGATTCTGCAGATTACTACCAAGGCATGGAGACACAGCCCCTTTCAATTTTTCCAAGTTAGGCTAGTTTACTCCAAATTAAAATTTGGCAAATTATTGTGCTGGGGATGTGGCACAAGCGGTAGCGCGCTCGCCTGGCATGCACGCAGCGCTGGGTTCAATCCTCAGCACCACATAAAAAAATAAAATAAAGATGTTGTGTCCACCAAAAAACTAAAAAATAAATATTAAAAAATTCTCTCTCTCTCTCTCTCAAAAAAAAAAAAAGTGGCAAATTATTTAGCAATCATTAAACACTTTATGTGTCCAAAGCATTGTTGATACAGAAATAAGAATAATATTAATAGGTAGAAAACTTACTATGTTCATTAAATACTGAAATAATTGCTTAACATATATTACAATATTTAAATCTCACAGAGCTCTATGAGGGAGTTATTATTCTGCCTATTTCAAACATAAAGAATTAAGTGTCAGAAGTAAAGATGTGAATCCAAATCTTTCTAATGCTCAAACATGTGCTTTGTATCATTAACTTATACAGATCTCAGGTGATCACCATGTGTAAAAATATAGGACATATAAAATTTAATGAGAGCATAATATTAATAGCATGTAATATTTGCTGAGCAATTATGCTATACTAAGCACTTTTTAAGACCTTACTACAAATTATAAGATTTTGTTTTTACTAAAACTCTGTGAGGTAGGTGTTATTATTATCCCCATTTTACAGACAAGGAAATTAAGACAAAGATAAAGTAACTAGGTAAGTCCAACATCTAATAGGTGACAGAGCCACAGTTTAAACCTTAGCAGTCCCTTTCCTAGGCTTATCTGTGCAAACAACCAACAGGTTGTTCTACTCTTAGAAGCACCATTCACTGATCACAAAAGACATTGCATAAGGTGGCAAAGATGTCAGATGTTATTTACAGCTAGTGGAGAGCCATTAACAGACTGCATTTGGGTAAGATAAATTTGCGTTTCAGAATGTTATTCTAGCTTGAGTGGTCATTGTAGCAGAATCCAAAAAGAAGAAGGAAAGAAATGTTGGAAACATAAACTGTGGCCACAAAAATGGGCAGAAAATGATCTTGACTTTGTAACTCAGATAGGCAAATGGAAGAGGTTGCACAGATTTGAATAAAGAGATAAAAATCTAGGAGTTCCACTTGTTAGAAGTTTGAGGTTCTGTGACATTTCAGGAAGAGGTGGTCAGGGGACATAGCTGAGCACCTACCTTGTGGTGAGAATTTAAGCTGAACAGATTTATTTGGTTATCCATAGCAAGATATCCAATTTTTGGTAAACAATTTAGAAATGTCAAATATGGGGGAAAAGACAAGATTTGGGGATAGAACTATACAGAACAGTTAGAGGTAAGGAGGAAGAGGTGGAAGAGTTATTCCTGAAAAGGACTGATGGGAATGCCTGGAGAGATATAAAGAAAACTAAGAGCAAATGATGAGACAGAAGTTTGTCACTGCATGAAAGTACAGTATTCAGACAGGAGACACCAAAGAATTAGTCAACAGGAGGACAACTCAAGACTCCAAGAATGAAGCACTTTCAATAACTACAGCCTAAATCAAAATATCAAGGCATTCCTCAATTATGATACACTTAAGATTCTCAAAGACATCAACAAATAGTTTTTGAACATCTGTGATCTTCTCAGCACTATTTCAGGTATCACAGTAGAGAAATATAGTCTACTATGAGAAATGGAAGTGAACATGTATGAATAACACAATATACAGGATACCATGAGAGTTTTATTCGTGGAACCCATTTCAAAATACCCCTTTTCATCTGATGTGGTAGACAATGTATAAGGGAATGCATCCTGGGTGGGAGGAGTTTGTATTCCTAGACTTAAGAATGCAATCCAATTTGCCCATAGGATGATTAATGTTCCCCCAAGGATGCCTACATCCTGTACACCAGAACTTATGTTATCTTTCATGGGAGAAGGAAATTTGCAGAGATGATTAAGACAGGATCTTCCAATGGGAGATTTTTCTAGATTATCAGAGTGAGTTCTACATAATACCAGAGTTCTTTAAAAGAGAGACCAAAGAGTCAGAGTCAAAGAAGATGTGATGGTACTAACAGAGTCAGAGAGAGATTTCAAGATGCTACACTGATGGCTTGAAGATGAAGGAAGGATCCACAAACTCAGGAATTCAAGTAACCTCTAGAAAATGGGAAAAGCATTTCCCCCTAGACCCTAGAGAAGGAAAACAGAGCTGATGACACCTTGATCTTAGCACTGGGAAATAAGTTCTAGACTTTTGACCTTCAGAACTCTAAAGTAATAAATTGTTTTAAGCCACTAAGTTTGTAGCAATTTGTTACAGCAGCAAAAGAAACTAATACATCATGGGAAGTAGAAAGAAAGAACTCTACACAGAGGAAACAATACTTCCCAAGATGGCAAAGTTTACAGGTGAGAGAGTTTACATGTAACATTCTGAATCAGAATTCTAAATTTGGTTGTAATGATATGATAGTTCCTGCCTTTTAGATCAACTCTGCTATAATGTTTTCTGAAACATCTTACTATCTATATCCTTTGCAGAATCTGTCCAAATTCAGTCATTGATTAATGCTCACTAACCAGAGTTTGCCAACACATGAAACAAAATTTTATTTAACTCCATTATCTACATAATCTAATTTATTGATTCATAATCATCCCATCGTCTCTACTTGGAGAGACCAAATGTGAGCCCTCAATTTAGACTGTATCTTCTGCTTTGAGAAACCAAGTATTTTATAACTGAAGAAAACTGGAAATAACACAAACAACAGATTTTTATCAGATTAAATTAAATAGACAAATACAATGTTCAATCACTATTTTTTCTTGAACACACATAAGGGGGGAAATCACATTGTTATATAAGAATTTATTGTCCACATCTATGTTTCTTTCGTAGATGATTACTTAGAGAAGATAATTTGGTTATGAAAACATCACAGTGAATTCCACCATCACAGATATCCACAAGAATAGGGTCCTAACTAGAATAAGATATATTCCATATATCAAAATGGATTCTACTGTCATATATAACTAAAAATAACTAGTAAATAAATTAAAAAGAAGAAAAGATAATAATTTGGCAACTGGGTCTGTCCACTGTGAAGAAGACGCTAGATGCACATTTAATTTTTCCAGAGCATTTAATTTTTATACCTGGCTTTCAAATATTTTCTAACTGTAATAATATGAAGAAAAAAGATTATAGTTATATAACTGTCCAATATGTATTATGTTCAACTTAAGTTTAAAATTGTTCAAACGAATGAGAAATGAAAGATTCCTTTAAAAATAAGGTCAGACATCAAAATAATCTATACTGAGATCATGTTGAAATAGTAGGAGCAAAGTGCACTTATATATTGAGTTAAATATCTTCTAATATCTAAACTATGGAGAAAAAAAAGAATTGACAGTCCTCTCCAACATAAAGCAGAATTTCGAAACAAAAAATAATCATGAAAGAAATGTATATTTGAGCCACTTCTTAAAATGTGCTTCATAGAGCACTAATCCCCTACATAGTTCACAAAGAAATGAGACCATGAACAAGGAATTTGGGAAAATATTAATAATTTTTCTTCTAAAAGGGTCAACATGTGCATTACTATACTAATCATTCTGAGCTATCTTGCAATAAGGAAAAAAATTAAATTTGTTTAACCAAATGTTTCCCTAACTATTTGACCTTTAACTAATCTCACCTCTTAAAATCCCCTTTAACAATTGTCATATGGAAATAGTCAGGGAAACCTTGCACTAGAGCAGGGTCACCAATTTTTTTTCTGTAAAGATCAAATAGGAAACATTTTAGGCTTTGCAATTCACATAGTCTCTGCAGCAACTACTCAACTCTACTCTGGCAGCAAGAAAATAGCCATAATTGAATAGCCATAGTTTGCTGACCCCTGAAATGGAGGCATGATAATTCTCCCAGGAGTAGAAAGTAAAAATCGGCATTTTTTTCCCCTAGTGAGATTTGTCTTCAGGTATTCTTCAAGGAGAATTTGCTCTGAGCTTTACTGTGACAGTAAAAGAATATGTAGAGAGTGATCGTCTAGTTTTATCAACATGCCACATAAAGAAAAGACCCTGGGTGCTGAGACATCTGCAGCATGGAGCTCAAAACAAGTAGGTACCTACATTTAGTTGACAACCTAGGAGAAGAATGCAGATTTTAAACAGCTATATGTTCCCAAGCAATTGCAAAGCATGAAGTTTAATACATATTTCAAAACAGAAACAGGGTAAACATATTTAGTAAATGTGCTAGAAAGTCAAAAAGACAGTATTTGTGCTCTAGATTTTAATTAATAATGGTGCAAATTGCAAAGTTTTGTCTTCAGAAAGTGGTATATTAATCTAGGCAGCTGACTGAATTTAATGGATAAAGTTATTTCCCTATTTATATCTAGTAACATCTCTTCTACCAAAGTTTCCAGGAGGATCATTTTACCATCTCAGGGTAATGACCTCAGGTAGAAAAACATAGCATTTTCCCCATTACAGTCCTTTTTTTGCTCTCATTATGTTTTTTAGAAGCTTATCAAATAACTTATCAAATTAGCAAAAATATTAGCAAGTATTACAGTTCTTACTCCCAACATTAGTTTTGATCATTTAGCTCATTTCCTCAATTCTCTGGAGATTCAAAAGACCTATGGCACTCCATTAAGTGACCTGTTATTTTCCACAGCAAATGTCATATGCCTACCCCAGTAATTAATAAGAAACAAAGACCAGTTTGTTCAGTGAATGTCGCTTGCTTTCTGTCATTTGCCATTTTTTTCTACCAAAAATAAAATAAAATTTAAAAGAGGCTATTATTATGACCGGCCAACATTTAATTAGGCTGTTTGATCCTTCGTTAAACAAGTTTGCAGATTTCCATTACCCTACCTACAAAGACCAGCCCAACTATTTTAATGAATATGGATGTCTCCAAATAATGAAAAAGCCCTTTATTCTCTAGCTACTGAATTACTAGGCAATGATCACAAAAAAACATATGATACACACCAAACAGGAATTCTTGATTTTTTTCACAGAAATAAAATTTCTAATGTAAGACCAAGGTCACTGGTTTGTATTATATCATGAGGACAAAAATTCAATAAATAGAAAATTATCTAATTATTCAAATTTAGACTAAATTCAGACTGAAGAGCTTTTAATATCTAATTTCCATAGTATCAGAATTTCAATGAACTGTCCACTGTTATAGTCTTGGATTTGGACATAAGGCTGTCCCTTAGACAACCCAAATGTACCAATTTGTGGTCAACTCCTCTGCCTGTTCTTGCCAACTTCACCAAAACTACCCCTCAGCCATTCCATAATATGGTACAAACATACCAAGCTATTGACTGCTATTTAAATATCCCATCCTGCCAAAATATATGGGTATATTGTATGCTTGTATGGAATATGTGACAATCAATCCATCATATGCATGACCATAATGCACCAATAAAAAAAATATTTAAAAAATCCCATCCTGGCTCATGCTTTAATAACATCACAAGACCTTTCCCACTCACCAGAAATAATCTTCCCCGCCTTGTCTATATGGTTAAAGACTACCAAAACATTATTTCTTCTTCTTTTAATTAGTTTACTGAAAAGCACACTGATGATCACCTGTGTGTTGTGTTGTGCTGCACTAGAGACAATGGTGAGTAGATTGGCCCTAGAGAAGAAACACTGTAAAGAAATACATCAATAATGAAGTAAATATAAATTGTGGGGAAAATTGAAGTATATTAGTAGTAAGAGAGAGAAAAAAGCATAGGAATGAAGAAAAACTTCAGACAAGGTGACCAGGGAAGGGTTTGGCAGAGGAGACACCTGAGGCTAAGGATGATAATGACCCAGGTCTAGAGACCCCTGCCTAGGAGGAGCTGGTACTATTCAGAAATTAACAGGAGACCAGTAGGTATAAAATCAAGGACTAAGGTGCTAGAGATGAGCTGTCACTCCCAAACTTCTTCCTCGTACCCCTTCAAAGTCAGCCATCAATGGATCATTTCTTAACAGCATACAATATGATGCTCTCCATGTCTGCCTTGAACTCAGCTCTCAGCTCACTCAGGACAATTACCATACTTCACTCATTGTTTTTGCTTACTAATTCCACCCATCATCTTTCTTCGGCTCACTAGAATTTAGCTTTACTTTTTTTTCTCTTCTTCTTTTTTTAAATTTAATCCCTTCAGCATTGACAGAGCTGACTTCGTTTCTGAATTCAAGAGTCAACCAGTATTGTTCACTCTAGTCATTCCTTGTGGATAAGAGGGATCCACAAGGAATTCCTTTCAAGACCTTCAGTGGATGTCCAAAGCCACAGATAACACTGAGCCTTTGTACACCATGGTTTTCCTTATACGTCATACCTAGGATAAAGTTTAATTTATAAATAAAGCACAGTAAGAGATCACCAACAAAAACTAATAGTAAAATAGAATACATATAACAATAAATTATAAGTTATTTAAATCTTTTGAATTGTTTATTTCTTGAATTTTCCAGTTAATATTTTCAGACTGCTGTTGACCTCAGGTAATATAATTCATGGAAAGAATAACTATGAGCAAAGGGAGACTACTATGTGTTTTACAATGTGCACATAATCACATACCCTCCCTTCACCTGGGCAGACTTCTCTGTAACGAGGATAGCAGCACCCACCTTCCCTGAGTTGTTGTAAGTTGTTATGACCATTAAAAGAGCTAGTGTATGTGAGATGTCTAGCAAAGTTAGTGCAATGGTTTTGCCCACAACATTTATTGTAGGATTCTTTATCATACTGATTCTTCTGCACCTTTCCCTCTCTCTGAAAATTATTTCCTTAAGTTGCTTCCCCATCACCAATGTCTCTCCATCTCCCTTTTCCCTTTCTGGCCATTACACCTCAATGCCAGGAATCCTTTCCCTCCACT
This sequence comes from Marmota monax, assembly GCF_021218885.2. Lineage (NCBI taxonomy): Eukaryota > Metazoa > Chordata > Mammalia > Rodentia > Sciuridae > Marmota > Marmota monax. The sequence goes on along the minus strand of NW_026692486.1, from coordinate 7,058,066 downwards.
CTCTTCCTAACGGTCAGTGCTTACCAGCACTTTTCTCTTTCCAGTCTATAAATTTCATTCACATCCATCAGTTTCAATTATGATCTAAATAATAAAGAACCCCAGATCTTTATACCTAACTCAGATCTTTTTTTAAGTTTTTGACCTCTATGTGGCCAATTTCAAATTGCTCCCACATAGCAGAACCCTCAAAGTCAAAACTCCCAGGGGAAACCAGCTTTTCTGCACCTTCTCTGAGGCTCCTTGCTGCAGGAACTAGCAGGATATCTATCTGCATTCCCCGGTTCAGACATATCATATGATTCCTGGGATCTCAGCTCTTTTTCTCCTCTTCCTCTTGGTGAGCAACCCACTTTCCACCTACCAGGTCTCCCTAGACCATCTGCTCCCAGCCAGTGGCCACTGCAGTGCCTTGGAGCAGGTTCCAGTCATCTCGTCTGTAGAAGCGTTCCTAGCTGATATCCGTGCCTTCAGACTCACAAACTTCCAATCCATCTGTAAACAGCAGCCAACAAGATCTTTTTAAAACACAAATCTGATCATGCCATTGCCCTGCTTAAAGGCTCAGAATGACTCCCCAAAGCTTTGGGGATACAGTTCAAACTCGTCAGTTTAGTTCAAGGCCCTCTGCCTGAGCCAGATCAGTGCCCTTAACAGCTCCCTTCTCACCCATTCAGGAGGCTGCAAGTGCCCTATAAAAATCTGCTGCAGCTATGTTCTGGCTGCTCAGGAAATTCCTGCAAGCCCCACATCACACCCCAGCCGGTGGTCACAGCTTTGAGCCTCTGCTCTCATGAAGTCCCTGGTTCCCTCTCAGTCCCTGGCTCTCATATGAATGCTGTCTGGCTCCTTTTTAGATGTCAGATATAATGGCTTTCAAATTCTTGTACTCTCCAAGGTATGGTCGCCTAATCATGGCTCATGCCCTGCACACAGAGGACTCTAAGCAAGGGACCTTAATGCTACCACTCCTGCCTCAGGCTCTCCTGCCCTCCAGACAAGCTCAGCACAGTGGTTTTCAGCCTGCTTGGAACAAGCTCTGAACTGGTTCTATAAACTCATTGAGTCCTCTATTAAATTCCATGTGGGATATTTGCTGCTTCTGAAAAAATTTGTGTGTTTTTATACCTTTATCCCTTCCTTCAAGCTGTCACCTTTAGCAGGTTACACCTGCTCTCCTCCAACTAATGAATACCATGCTGGCCAACATAGGCACTCAATAGTTCACATCAAGCCAGCACTACAAGGTTCAACTCTGGGAAGCCTTTGGTGACACCCACCCTGATCTTAATTAGAAAACTCTCATCTATCTTCTAAATGACTCTGTAAATCTAGCGTAATGTCTTTGTTTAAAGGTTGATTTCCCCTTCTCCCCTGGCTGATGATCAGCCCCTAGGGTCCAGGAAATGCAACCAATCTTTGTAGCCCAGTGTCTAGTACAATGTTTAATATAACATGAGTATCTGATATGATTTTGCAAGTGAATGAACAAATTAATTTCACAGTCCTGAAGTCAACTGAATAAATGTCATTTTGCAACATTTTTGGATGTAATAGAAATATCATTTGACAATGATTTGTAAACTTAGCTTCAAGAATATGCTAATAATAGCTTTCTTAAACTAGGCATGTTCCAAAATATCTCCGAAAATCACATGATATGCTTCTACTTTTAACTTACACTTATAATGTACCAACTCCTTAAAAAAATGAAATCAATGCCCATCTACTTCCTTCTCTAAAAGGCCTCTATGATGAGGAAGAGAGTCTCAGCAGAGGTTGCCCATGAGCAGAATTATGTAGTATATTTGATATGGATAGATTCCCACCAGGGAATAAAATAAGATACCCTTATTCTTTCTCATTGCACATTCGCAAGGCTCTTAAGAAGGAATATTTGCATTGCAACTTTCTGAGCAACTTAGCTCCTGTAGTGTTTTTAATTGTGTCATTTATACCTGACACTATTATCCCTATGACTAAACATAATTTTACTGAGCATAGATAGTTATTGGTTATATTATTAAAACTGGTAAAGACAAATGTGTGGAATACAGAATGCTAATATTATTTTGCCTGGTTTAGCATGTTGTAGTTCTAAGTACTAACACACACACACACACACACACACACACACACACCTTAACTATATTTAAATAATTTGTGATGTAATATGTTTTACAATAGCCAAAATTTACTGAGCATTCACCACAGGCCAGAAACTGCTCCAAGAATTTTATGTTCATTTTAATAGTTAGAGCTTATAACAATCTAAGAAGCAGGTGGTATTATTATCCTGTTTTTATCCATTGAGGAAACAGAGACAGAGAAAGATAAATAGCCCAAAGTTATGATAGCTAATGAGTGATAGAGTCAGAACTGAAATTCAGGCAGTTAATTCCAGGGTTCTGTTCTTAATCTCTTTGCTATCCTGTCTCTGTACGTATTAAAATATAAAACAAAGATTTGAATTTACCATGAAAAGTGCTTCAAAAATACCAACTGTAGTCCTTTTCACAAACAGAACTACATATACGCAACTCAGTTTGATTCAGGTGTATGTACATTTCATGATGACTGTTGATTCATTGCTTCCCCATTGCACCAGAATGCTCAGCTTTATATCTGCAACATATGGGAGAGATCCTGGTATATAAAAGCTGAAAAATGAAGATTTGGGACATTCATGAGTACATATCTACAAAATGAAATTTGATCATCAAAGTTTTTAGACCACAATGAAGCACTATGATAAATACTTTGTTTTCAGTATTCCATTTAATCCTCAATTTGATGAGATTGAAATTACCATATGCTTTTTACAGGTATTTTCTGTGGTTGAGAGAGATAAAGAAATTTATTCCCCAAACTCTCATAGCTGGATCTCAAACACAGGTCCATATTATTACAAATCTCAATGTCACCATGCTGCTAATTGAGCACTTTTAACTGGATACTCTTACTACTAAAAAAAAAAAAAAAAACAAATCCAGGAGCTGGGATTGTGGCGCAGTGGTACAACACTTGCCTATCATGTGCGAGGCCCTGGGTTCAATCCTCAGCACCACATAAAAATAAATAAAATAAAGATATTGTGTTCAACTACAACTAAAAAAAATAAATATTAAAAAAAGAAAGAAAGAGCAAATCCACACTGATGTGGATTTGTCATGGTCCTGTCCAGTGTGGGAATATTATGTTGTTTATTAATCCCAAGTTCCTAGTTTTATGATTCTAAAATGTCAACATTGCCAATTATACCGGGATGTTCATATGAAGCAAACAAATTCAGGAATATTGCTTTGTTGCAAATGCTTGTTTCTACTCCCGGTTTTAATTTGTCTTTCAGTTACTAGTGAAAATCCCTATAAAGGAGAGCTGTATGTAACGTTGTTGTGTCAGAAGGGAGTGGCTGCCTTGAGACACTGACAGAGTCCTCGGACTTCTGCGCCGTGTGGGCAGAAGCATTGCCTATAAAGTTGATGGAGCAGGGAAGTCAGACAGAATAGCAGGGAACCCAAACAAAACTGATGATTTGATTTACTCCTCAAATTTCAAGTTAAAAAATAAATAAATAAAAACATACCTTGAAAGATCTCCTAAGTGTTCATGACTATGGAGTCTAAAATCAGAAATACAAAAAAAAAAAAAAATCAGAAATACATCTAATGGTTAGTAATGAAGTTAAGTAAAAGTTTTATACTTAGTAAAGATAAGAACAGAAAGAATAAGAAAAGATTCATCATCCAGCTAAGTACCTCATGGTTGTGGGTTGGATGTGAGGTGTCCCCCAAAAGCTCACTTGTAGGACAATGCAAGACGGTTCAGAGGAGAAATGTTTGGGTTGTGAGAGTCTTCACCCATTCAGTGAATTAATCTCCTGAGTGTAACTGAAGTGGTAGGGTGTGGAGGAGGTGGGAATTGGGGTGTGGCTTGGGTGTATATATTTGTATTTGGAGAGTGGAGTCTCTCTCTCTCTGCTTCCTCATCACTGTGATCTGAGCTGCTTCCCTCTGCCACCTTCTCCCTCTGTGATGTTCATCCTCACCTCAAGCCCTGAAAAATGGAGCTGGCCTTCTATGGAAGAAGTCCTCTGAAACCATGAGACCTCAAATAAATTGTTGCTCCTCTATAATTATGCTGGTTGGATCCTTTGGTCACAGCAGCGAAAAAGCTGACTAATACACTCACCATGCAAGGCACTCAGTGAATATTATTGAATAAATGAATGAGGTTGACATTTGTTAACACACAACAGGCTTCATTCCACTGAAAGGTAACTTTTTAATGAAATGCATTACAATGACTAGAAATGGTTTATACATGCAAATGTTAAGTAGAGGCTTAAAATGGCATTCTAATATCTTAAGATAATTTTCAACACTTTAGTTTTCTCACTAATTTCTAACTGGATTATTAGTGACTGATTTGAAAGTAGTTCTGTTACTTTTCAGGAACTTTAGAATTCAAATCACATTGTGCTATCTTTTCATCCTAGAATACCAATGGAATCCCCCAAGCATGTAAAACAGTGAACTCAGAGGTGCTTTCTTTTGCTGTTGAGGATCATGTTCATTCACAAGTTTCTATCATATTTCTAAAACTCAGGAATACAATTGTGTCTTTCCTATTAAATAACATTACACATCATCTGAGGTTTCATCCAACTACAGCATTTTATTGAGCTACAGTCCCCCGAAGTTCATAGTAGCTCATTAATTCTTTATGCAATATTGGGCTCACTAGTCAATTGACCAGACTTTACAAGGTAGAAAACATGTTGTGCTGAACATGAAAGGTCTCTAAGTAAATCTGACTAGAAACAAGTAATGCAGCTAACCTAAATAATTAGGGTCACTTTTCATTCTGAGAGTAAGGGCTGCCTCTTTCGGAACTCTGCCATAGTACAGCCAATATCACCAATCTTTTTTCATTGTTTTTTTTTTTTTCTTTTCTTTATATCAGGCCAATTAAACACTAGGCATCAAGACCTAGTTTAGTGATATGTCAATCCCATAGGTCTTTACTTCCTTTTAATTTGTTGTATTTGTAATCTTTGCTAGCTACAACTTATAGGGTATTTTGTGAAACTCTATGAAAAATATAATTTTTTCATTTCATTTATGATCAAAGAAGTAAAACTGAGATAAATATAAAGTTGTTTTAAATACAAACTTTATTAATATATTAAACAATTGCATGGAGTTAATTTGATTTTTTTTTCCACTTAACCAACCAAAGGTAATGATACTGCAGGGAAAAACATTACATCATTAGTCAAAGTGCCCTTTAGTATATCCTTGGTCGTCTCCAATATAGATTAATATTGATACAAATTAATTTCCTAATTCTGAAAATTATTAATTGAAGCAATTTGGCCTGGTTTCCAGATCTAAATGCATCTCCTTGAACCATTTTTTGGATCCATTTACAAAATCTATCCTAAACATTAGAAATCCTAGTTTATTCTGGCTCTGATTCAATCTTCCAACATTCCCTTTCTGTTTACTTTGGTCTTTTGGAAGAGGTCCAAGTTTGTCTCAGTCTTTGAAAGGAGATGAATGAAATTGAAATTACATTTACTGTTCTTTTGACTCTTGTGTTTGTGCTCAAAGACAGATCTAATTTCTCTGGCAATTTTCAAGCAGAAAAATTACCAAATTAATTTATTTTAGCACTCACTAAAACGGGATTTATGCATAGCTAATATAACACTATTCCCATTCTTTTACTAAAGAATAAAATCCTTACTAAAGGATCGAACACTGTTTTCTCAGGTATAGCTATAAAATTCTGTACGATCCCAGGCACTCTGGTGTAACCTAAAAGTTAGACCCTTTCAGACTTGAGATGTAGAGACGTAAGAGACTCGCTCAAGGTCACATGGCTAATTAGTGGCTAACCTAGGACTGGAAACCAAGCCTCATATCACTTCTGATCTCTTCTCACTCCTGTGATGGCCTGTCGTTTTTGGATTATTCAACTGCTGATTAAATCTTCAGAGTTTTTTATGGAATGTTGGAAAAGTCAACTATTTCTTTCATTTTTTCCATTACTGTGCACTGATGTTATCTTGATCTGTCTCAAAAAAGAAACAGGAACAAATAAACATCAAAAATCATTATGTGCCATAAATATGGAGAAACCATATATCTTCAGAAAATATGTAGCAAATAGATGATCAGGCGATAAGCACTGCAAGAAATAGACACCAGACCCAGAGATTGATAGATAGAAAATTCACCCACTATTATATTTTCAATACATAACACTTAACTTCTAAAAGGCTTTTGTGCACACAAAAAGAACCCTCAGCTTAAGGGCATCTATGAATTTTGAGTAGTCTGGGCAAATATTTCAATTCAAAAATACATGTCAAGCATTGTCCTACAGAGATGTAAAATACTTTAAATAGTTTGAGAGATTGTTTCACACAAGACAAAATAAAGTTATTAGAGTGATTTGCTCATGTCCCATATTCTTTCTGATTATTAGTTTATGAGGGCATCCAAGCCTTTATTCCAACAAAAGACAAATACATGCCTGGTCTAATACAATAGCTATGTTTCAGAAAATTCATGAATGAATCAATTTTTTCAGAAGCCACAATCTTATTTTAAAATGCACTGCAAGCTTTCTACTTAAGCAAACTCTGCAGTAACTCTTACAAAGAATAATTCAAAATAATCACTCTATTTTGTCTACAAAGATAGAAGCTCACTAGATATGTAAGCACGGCTGCAGAGGTATCCAGCAGTAAGGTGGAGTAAGCACACTATGGGATCTCATCCTTATTTGGAAGGTCTATGCCAGTTCTCCACCTGGCTACACTTTATAAACAATTGGCCAGCATTTATAAAATAACAGAATCCAGGGCCCACCCTGGAAGAATTAAATCAAAACCTCTTAAAAGAGCAGTTCTTCTGCAATGAGACTACCAAAGCTGGAAACTGAGTTGAAGAGAGTGCATGCAGAGGGAAATTTGAGACATCAAACACAGAAACCTTTTCCAGGGGCTTTCATCTAAAGGATAGCAGAGAAATAAAATTGAAACTAGATTCACAAGCTGGGCGTAGAGGCACATGCCTATAATTGCAGAAACTCAGGAGGCTGAAGTGGGAGAATCACAAGTTAGAGGCCAGCCTCAGCAACTTATGGAGACGCTGTATCCAAATAAAAAATAAAAAGGGCTGGTAGAATAAAAAGCTCAGTGGTAGAATATCCTAGGTTCACCTCTAGAAGAGGAGGAATGATGACAGGGTAGAATGCCAGTTTTGATTTTCTCAGTGAATAAAAGAAATAACAGTCGTCAAGAGATAGTGTAGAATGGGATAGTACAGATTTGTAGATAGGGCAGACATAAAATAATCATGCTAGATGAATGAAATATACAGAAAAATGGCCCGTTATACCTGAGAATCAATGCTATCCTAAAATGAACTGCATTATTCTCATATGCTTTGATCCTGGTGAATCCATACCGGGACATAATAACCATCACTTTCTCTTAGGGAAGTGTGAAACCACTCTCCTCTAGTTCACTGTAGGCTTGCCAGAGATAAATAGAGCTTGTCAGTCTCTACTTTGCAAAATATTTCTTCCCTTTTTCAAAGCTCAGAGTGATTTTTGCTTATCTCCAGTTTACTGATTCCTTTTTCCAGAATTCCATAACAATGAAATCACTGAAAATTGCTCAGCAATCTTATTGTCAAGCACTCTCAAGACCCCTCACTATAATTCCATTGAATCAGTACACGTGATCTCACCACAAATACTAGGAGCTCCACCTCTTCGCCCCTCAGGGAACCCATCACAGTGAGAAATTCCTAACCTGACCTTGCTGAGTTCTATTCTACGTTGTCAGACTGTCTTATTATAAGTCTCGTATATTTTGTACACCCAGTTTGCTCATTTCCAAACTATTAAATTATCTGTGTACATAAAAGTGCCTCTGAAGATTAGTTTATGCAACTGAATATTTTCCTTCTTGATCAAATTCTACTCAGGGCAAGTATACTTGATTAGTGCATATCATGCTCTAATTTTTAAAATTATTTTGTATGTTAAATTATTAATTCAAAGATCAATATGTAGACACAAAAACCAATGATGTAAGAAGAAGGATATTATAGGTAAGTATATACATATATATACATGTGATATATATATGTAAAAAAGCAATACACTTTTACATATATTTGCTTTTATATATGAGATTATATGTGCAAATGATTTTCCATATAAACAAGTTTACATGTACACACACACTCATATACACACAATTTTATTTTAGGTGCAGTAGCTCAGGTTAGAACAAAGAAACGAAGTCTTGTAAGCCAGGCAGGCAAGACCCTTAATTCAGGAGCTTACTCATTATACAGATACAAAAACATGACTGATATTCTTCAAGCCTCAATTTCTTAGCTTATAAAATAACTGCATCATTGCAGAGTTGTACTAAAGAAGGGTAGTGTTCATAAAATTTCAGCACATAGTAGGTTCCCAGTGAGTCGCTAATTTGTACTACTCTCTTCACAAATCTTTTACTTCTTCTGCAGTGCCAGACGTTTTTAATAACAATAAATAAATGCCTGCTGAGTTAGATATTGCTATGATTTGATCTTGTTAATAGTAATGAGTAATTTGGCAGGGTTGATGTTTTCAAATTTAAAAAGAAGCCATCTTTTGATAAAGCCTTATAGCATCTGTGGTACAGCTGCAATAGGTAAGATGTTTTTAAACTCACATATCAAATGAAATAGCTATGTGATATTATATTGCTGGAGTCCATTTGCAAGCACATGCAGAGTTTTATACTGTAGTGCCCCAACACATAAATTTGTAGTAAAGGCAAGGGTATGGTGTTCTCTACAAATAAAGTCCAGCTTCTGAGACAGTTCTTCAATTTATATTTTCTCTCCCTCCTCCCCCCATCTTCCCACATCTCCCCACTCCCTCTTTGGCGCATGCACTATTGTGCTACCCCCCCCCACACACACACACACACATCTCTCTCTCTCTCTCTCTCTCTCCCCCTCCCACCCCTTTTTATTATACTTACCCATATATATATCTGTAAAATATATATTTACCATTGCTCTTTTAGCACCCAAACTTACCTTGAGATACTTTGTTATTGACTTTTCTGTGTTTTCTCCACTTTTCTAAATGCCATAGAGAGCAGAGTCTAATGACAGCTGAGCAATTTCTTGTCATTATATCTTCTACTTTTTCATCAATAAGATTTTTCTAAAACAAACACATAATAGAAATATATCTAGTTCATGTCACCAAAGCTGATTGGGGAGGAATTTCAAGGCCAGGAAAACAAAATAAGAGATTATTGGCTTGACAGAGAGACTAGAAAAATCAAAAGTTGCACTAGCTTGGGAAGAATTACCTCTAAATTGATTCTTGAAGTAAATCAATCTCCTAGCCTTTTTACATGTTGACAGGCTAATGGAAAGAAATAGGCTTATTTATTTATTTGAATGATATTCAATCTAATAACATTTCAATGATGTGAATAAAGAAAACTAAGGATGAAAAATCCATGTAACTTAAAGGAAGTAGTTAAATTTTGGAAAAGCTGGCTTTTTCCTCTTCAGAATGTTTATATTTTCAAAACTGATGAAGAATCATTTTCAAAGTACACAATGTACTATGTACTTTATCTTGCATTTCAAAATATGTTGATTTCAATAAATATGCTGATCTTAGAATTGCTGTCAGAAACCAGGAGTCTATAGGTGCCATTCCTGGTGTGTGTGTGTGTGTGTGTGTATGTCTGTATGTGTGTCTGTGTGGTCTGTGTGTGTGTGTGTGTTTCACTCAGAGTTGTGCTTTTTTATAAATGCAACTGAAAAAGCAACTTCATATAACACATAACTCTGAACTTTATACAAGTAACAAATTCCAAGAAACATGAGTTTTAGCTCTGTTACACTGGAAATATGACCTCAATGGGTCTTAATTTTTTCATCAATAAAAGGGGGGGGTAATGGTAAAAATAGTCTCACTTTGAAGATTATTGTAAGATTTAAACATGTATTTCATGAAAAGCAGCTGTGGTGATTAATTTTATGTACCAACTTGACTAGATTTAAAGGATGCCCACATCACTGGTAAAACATTATTTCTGGGAGTGTCTGTGAGGGTGTTTCCAGAAGAGATTCTTATTTGAATCAGTAACTAAGTAAAGGAAATGTAACCTCACTCACAGCAGAACTTATGCAATCTTTTGAGAACCTCAACTAACGAGAGAGAGAGAGAGAGAGACAGAAGCAAATTCTTTCTCCCCACCCCCCTCTCAAAAATGAGATATGCACAGAGCTCCAAGATCTCAGGCCTCAGAACGAACTAGAACTGAATTACACCAACACCCTTCCTGGTTCTTCAGGTTGCAAATGGCATATGGGGAAGACTTCTTGGCCTCTGTAGTCATGTAAGTCAATTCCATAAAAATCTCTACTACACATCTTATGTGTTCTGTTTCTCTGGAGAACCCTGACTAATACAACACCTGTAAATATTCTTATGAGATGGATCATTACTCTTACACTCAGACTCCCTGATAGTATATATTAGTTGTCATTCTCCCTTTTTGTGCATAAGTATTTTCAAAACGTATTTATCTAAGATTTTTTAAAATGCTTTGAAGACTTTCTCAATAAGAGCTATGAAAAGGAATTCATAATAGTTTTACCTTTAAACAACAACAACAACAAAAAAAAACCCTTTTGTGGAAGCAATAAAATTTCTGATGAAACATTTACATACATAGGGAGAAATGGTAACTAAAAGTAATAATAGCAACAAAATTTTGCTTACTATATCTAAGTGCTTCATATGCATTATACCATAAATATTAAAACTCCTTTAGGAATTGATGTTTAAATTTTTTTCCTTGGGTGCTGGAGATCAAACCCAGGTCTTCATGCCTGCCTGGCAAATGCTCTACCACTGAGCCACACTGTAAGCAAAAATAAAAAATAAAAACTTTGAAACTTATACAGGTTAGAAAATATGCTTAGTATGCCCTAATTAGTGATTAACTCATTTCTGATGCTTGAGCCCAAAGTCTTGAGTCCAAGACTGAGCTCTTGACCATTGTGTTATGAACATCCACATAACTGTATGTACAAATAAATCCAAAGAAATACTTCCAGTGGGTAGAGCAAAAGGAAATGAGGAGGAAAGCTCTTCTTGTATAAATTCATAAAGAACATCCTGCAATTTACACTTCTTGCTAGATTTTTTTTATTATTTTTTTCACACAACTAAGCATAAGTCCATTCTGGCATACATCTCTTCAACCAACATTTTCTACCAAGAACCATGCGCCCAGTCCTGGATCTCAAAATCAGAGAAAATATCAGATACTAAAATGAATATTTGAATATGAAAATCGGGGAAGGGGTACAAATTTTCAAATCTAGTCTTTCACATAAAAGCATTTCTCAAAGTTTCAAATGCATCATTATAAAGAAATGTAATTCTATAAATTAAGATATCAAATAGTAAAACACACTATTAAAGTATAATTGAGTTCAAAGGCTACTCCAGATTCCATAGCCTGTGAAAGAAGAACAGAAACAATGATTTAATATGAATCTGCATGCCCATTATTAGCAAGATAAAATAAATAAAATAAATTTTCTCTTCAGCAGGTCAAAAAAAACATAGCACATTTAGCTCTATAAAATTAAAGGCATAAAGAGGTTTGAAAGAATTAAGCTCTAGGCACTCTGATGCATTAAAATGTAAGCAGGGTAAGGTGATATGCCTACTAGGGTAGTGAACCTTTTCATTTTCCACAACTTTAGACTTATAAACCATGGACATTTAAGTGACACTTAGACAATATTTGAGTCTTTCTGGTTGAGCGTGAAAATCAGTAAATTGTATATATAATGGATGATTAGGTGAGCACAATTAGAGTCTGTGCTTGCAATCCAAATTTACATGCTTAATCATCATTTTGGCATTTCATTGAGAAGAGTTTACACACATAAATTGTAAATGTTTCATGCTATGTATTTTCATACCTATGGTTTCTATTTTTGATATAGACAAATAATATCTTTGCATATTCTTAAATTAATCTTATTTTCTATATTATTATGTTTATTATATAGAACTCTTGAACCATTGACCCATGCATTTATTGTTTGCCAATTTGGGTACATCTGGGTGTACTGCAGATGATCCAGTTACATTGTAAAGTGGTGTAAGCAGGTTTTCTTGTCTCTTGAACATACTGTCAGCTTTTTCTAATAATATTTTAGTCATTCCAAACATCCAGAAAAAAAATGAGATATTTAAGAAGAAACCGGGCAAGGCGTAGTATGAGGTTTTCATACTTTACCTCTACTTCAACCCAGCTAATCTTTAAATTCATACTTTGCATCTCAGTTTCCACTTGGGACGTGGCCTATGAGGATCCTGCAACATCAGGTTTACAGAGGCAGAAACTGCAGTTTAATAGGCAAGGCTCTGTGTTTTTCAAAAGTCACTGCTCCCCCATAATGGCATGCTCTGTTTATTTATTCAAAAGACCATAGATTTCAACACAGCTCTTCTCAGGCTTCAACATGACATCCGACTTCTTGGATGAACATTACTCTTTGAATGCCTCCCCTGCAATCAACAAAATTCCTCTTCTTTATCTATTCTCCATCTTGACTTCCCATTCTTACTCAGAAGTGACCATCTCCCTTTAATATACTCATCCAATTATCCACAAACCCTTTCCATTGATTTTTGTATTTCCTTTGTCCCTTCTTTTGCATTATTACCTTCCACCCACCTCTCTGATGCTTTGAACATTACATCAGATCTGTAAAAGAAACTCACTACTAGCCTGACTATTCCATATTCTCTCCTCTGCAATCTGACACACACCACACCATTCATTCAAAACTGCCTTCAGGATATATTTTTATGTGTCATGACAGGGTAGGAAGTAAGAATAGAAAAAGGTACCATCAATCTTCCAGAATGCATGATCCAAGAGAGGTATCTCAGAGGGCCTTGAGTTGCTTTTGGTGAGTGTTTTCTGTGTTTTGCCTCTGTATTTCTTTTCATTTGAAAAGTCAATAGTTTCAATTGGCATAGTCGCCACAAGGGTAATGGCTTCCAGAGGAACAGTTTACCTTGTGAAAATTTAGCAGAAGTTGTAATTAATAAATGGAACCATCATAGCATAAAAGAAAAACAAGCCAGCTTGTTTTCTTTTCTGTGAAGAGACATTCAAATAGAGTGAGCCAACTATTAATGGCTTTCCTCCTTGGGTATCTTTTCTACACTACATTTAGTAACCAGTCAAGGAAGGGACTCAATTAACTTTAGTTAGGACAGAAAGATAGAAGTAAAGCTTGCATTTCAAAATTCTATTTGAAGATATAATTTGTGTCAAAACTAGGTCCAATACATCAATTAAAAGAACTTGAGAAATCTGAAGTAAAAGTAAAAAAAATATGTAGAGATTTTTCAGTTTTACACTGTGTGTATTTGACAACAGTTTTGCAAAGTTTGAACCCTTTTCGTGTGATATGCAATGAGATGCAATAATACTGAAACTGTCCCTCTACCTTCTGTTGAACTCAAGATGCTGAGCAGGCTTGGTGATAGGTTTAGTCTTAGAGTTCTAGAGCTCCCCAATAGAGTCTGTCCTTGCACTTGCTAGGCTCCTTTAATGGTCAGCATCAAAATCCAATTCTGATTAACTGAAAAAAAAATGCAGAGGGTCTTATTAGAGCCATCTTGAAGAGTTCAAAATGGAGAAGATGCTATGGGCCAGGCCTGGAGGCAGCTCAGCATCAGATCAGAGACCAGATCTGGTTTGGACATCACAGCCACAAGACCACCTGACCGTCTCAAGACACTGCATAGGAGTGAGTGAACTCAACTATCTTTTTTATTCTTGCAACACTTGTCTCTAGACGAAAATTCTCCCAAAAAGAAAGTAATTGTTTTTGTTTTTATTTTTTTTCTGGGAAAACTGTCCATTTTTTTGACTAAAGGAGTTCAAAAACTTTGATTTAAACCCAGCAAGACTACATAGAGTGTAGAGAGGTCATTCTTCAGAAAGATTTAAGGGCACTCTTCAGAAAGGGGGATGGTTCTTGGGCAGCCAAAAAAACAAAGGGCTAATTGATACAGCAGAAGTTGTTAGAGAATTGCAATTTTGTGCTCGCTTCAGCAGCACATATACTAAAATTGAGAATTGCAATTTTATTATTTTTGGACACATTAAAGAATTTAAGTTTATTTTCTCCAGAAAAGAGAAACCCATGGAATTTATCCATTATAGTTTTGCAAGTAATAACAGAATTGCTTAGAAGAGGCTGACTCATTTTCTCCTTACTCAAATAGAAGTTATACAAGGTTCAGTTAAATTAATCCTACTTCAGTTTAAGCTAAAACATGAGTAGATCCATTTTTTTCAGGCAAAATTCTGTTATGATAATGTGGGTAAAATAATAGATAGATGAAAGTTTTAAGCTTTCATCTGCTACATTTTGTAACTAATCAAAGTACTTGAAAATATGTCGGATAGTGTCTAAGACAAGCTTCCTTCCATAGGTAAGAAAGCTGAGAGTTATAATGACTTGACCAAGATCACATGGGTGCTCAATATCAAAAACTAATCTGCTACCTGAATTGTCTAATTTATATTAACACCATAAAATCTCCATTATTTTCTTGGACTTCATGCCTCATGGTTGATTAAAGAACTCACTAATTGAAGATAGTTACTTGGATTCTCTTTTAACTCTATTATCAGTAATTTTATTATTTGAGAGAACTTTATATCCCATCATGTGAATTTATTTATTTATTAATTTATTTATTTTGGTGCCAGGAATTAAACTCATGGGCACTAGACCACTAAGCCACATCCCCAGCCCTATTTTGTATTTTATTTAGAGACAGGATCTCACTGAGTTGCTTAGTGCTTTGCTGAGGCTGGCTTTGAACTCTCCATCCTCCCGCCTCAGCCTCCGAGCCTCTGGGATTACAGGTGTAAGCCACCGCACCTGCCCATCATGTGAATTTTAAATTGAAGTATTTCATCAAATTCAGCTCCCATTAATTATAAGATGCAACATCACTGTTTTATTTTCCTAGTGGTTTTTCCATCCTACTTGGTATTTTTATTTTATACTTAGTAAAAGGGTTCTTGCAGATTCATTTACACACGGATTTTTATCACTATTTTATTCATATGCTAGAAGGTAAATATGAGAATAATATGTTTGTTTGAAAACTTCTGGGCCTGTTGAATCTCACATTCCTGAGCTCCCTTTCATAGACAGCACTTTACACGGTATCAACTTCTGTGTCATGTAAAGCTTCGCGATGCAGCATTTCTTGAGCTGGTCCCCAGGATTTTCTTTCAAGCAGCTGACACTCATTCTGCTCTCATATTCCTTCCTTGGATAGTCCTGATGGTTTCTGACTGAAATGTCAGGAGGTTGCCCTTGTCCAGTCATGCCACCAAGAATAACAATTAAGCTTGTGCATGCACACACAGACATCTTCCTCACAGCTGCCATCTGGCCACCAGCAACTGCAAAACTCCACAGAGTATGTAGTCACATCCTAATTCAGCTGTGCTGAAATATAAAGAAATATGTGCATTAGAACCAAGGAAATCTAGTAATCTTTTTATTTTAGTAATTAAAATGAGTATAAGAATACAGTTTTCATTTTGCAATAAAATCTAAATACAACTACATTATCTACAAATGATGTTTTCTTTTGGAATTAGAGCAAGCTTCCTGTCGTTATTTCTACCTGACATTCATGGAGAGAGGGGACAGGAACTAGACTACTCTTACTCCCCAGACTCTGCCATGAGATATGTTGTTATACATTTATCAGCCTCTATTTAATTAGATCAGAGAGCTGATTTTCAATCTTCTGAAAATTTTGCATTTTTCAGAATTGTAATGATGTTCTACTTCCTTATCCGCTTCAAAATGTTCTTTAATGGGGACGTATTTAGAAATTAGCATTTTCTGGGAAAATAAACTTAGATTATTACACACACACACACACACACCACAAATTGAACCTACAATTATTAAAATAGTTCTGCTAGCTCTCTTAGAAAACTACAGCCTTGTTGTTCGCTGTGTAGCCCATGGCACAGAAGTAGCAGCACATCACCAGAGAATGTACTAGAAATGCAGATCCCACCTCACCCCAGATCTACAGAACCAGAATCTTCATTTTACCAAAATCTCCAGAGAGACACAAGCACATTAAAGTTCAAGAACATTGGCTAAAAGATGAGCTGTTGAGTTAAAGCTCGATACACATTTCCCAAAAACACAGGGTTCTGTAACCATTTTATTGCCACATTTGACAGAAGTAACTTTGAGGCTCTGAGGTATCTGCAGTCTGCTTGCTAGTTCCTGATAGAGTTTGCATCTTGAGAGGGGAAAGAAAAAGTGAAGAGAGAGGAGAAAGGGGAAGGACACATTTTTACCAAGATTACTGAATCTTTAAGTAGTAGAATAATAACGAGACTGAGAGGGGAAGGGAAAACTCTTAGCTCAATCATCCATTGCATTTCACCAATATTAAAGAGTACTTTCTACTTGCCTCACACCTGTTATTTGTGCCTATGTAAAACTCACCCATCTTCTCAAGGTTTCTCTGCTCTCCTTACGAAGTCTAGTGTGACTATCCAAACCAAGCATTCTTTAGGGGTTCCGGGGTCACCTTCAGAGTTCCTATAAATCTAAAATTATGTTTTAATGGGCATGAGCATATTTTCATTTTCATAGAGGAAAATTCCATGTTCTTAGAGGAATTTCAAAAAAGGACTTCAAACCATCAATTGATCAGTAGTAAAGAACCTCTGACGCTCTAATTCTTGCCCATATCTGTTTTTAAGTCATTGATATCAACATTTTAGTTGTAAAAGTCATCATATGCCATTTGAAAGTGGGCTCCTCATGAGGCAACTCATGCTGCCAACCCAGCTCTGTGCTCTCACTTACTTTGTTCAAGAAACAAAAGAAAAAACAAAAACATGGAAGTTTAGCAACCATTGGGAGGGCCTCATTTAACTGTGGGACCTGGTATCTCTTCCCAATCTGGCATTCTTCCCTTCTTCCTTCATTATCCACTTTTGTCACCTTTCACTCTTACAGGATTGTTGTCACCATTCCTCCCTCAGCTTTGAGCTCCCCTGTGATCTCCCCAAGTGTGCCCTAGATGTTAAAAGCTATATTGTTCTACAGTGTGTCCTTCCTTCTTTGTCTCTTTCTTTTTCAAAATCCCATTCAAGAAACAGCAAAGAAAAGGTCAGGATTGGCCTTGGCCAGAGATCACAATATGCACCATCCCCTCACCCTTAGCCCAGGGCCCCTGCAAAAGGGCTGCTATCTTTTTAATGCCTTTGAAATCATCAAGGGAAATCAAAGAAACCACTTCCAATCCTATCTTTATAACCAGAAGCCCATTGATCAGTGTAGGTAAAGGGACAAGCACATCAAGAGGGGGACGGCATTTTAGAAAGAAGTCATGATTGATCCATACAACTCAGTGACAGCTGCAAACTCAAATCCCACATGAGCTAGAGAATAAATCAGTACTAGGGTCAGCTCTGAACCACCTCATTCATGAGGAACAGGTTAGAAATCACCCTGAGTTGCCATTAATTATCAAGTACATTTGAGTTAAGGAAGTACTTTACCTATGCAGTGATCCACCTACAGCATGTGCAGGGTTGTACAATTGAGAGAAGAACATAAGCCACAGAAATTCAGTACAGTGTGGTATCTAACATCAAAACTCAAGCCATAGGCTACTTAATGGCTGGGAAATGCAGTCCCTCAAGTGGGCACACAAACTGTGGAACAAGGTTTATCTAAAATATGAGAGTTGGGTGATCTCTCAAGAGTCAGGTTAAAGTACAGGTTATAATCTTGAACTCTGAAATCAGAGACACTTGAATTCAAGCACAAACTCTGACATTTACCACCTTGTGACCTTAATCAAGCCAACCAACTCCTCCCAGGCCCAGGTTTTTATTTGAAAAATAGGAATAAAATTTGTGCTGACCTTAGTAGTTATATACATATGTGTTATATGACTCAACAACATGGTCAGAATTATAAGAGCATATTTCAATTTTTAATCATTAGAAGGTACTTTCATTGACTCTAAGACCTGTTCTTCCTACTTATAAAGGTTATTGTGAATACCTACTGAGATAATGTCAAAGTACTTCAAAAGCTGTATATAACTATATAAACATAAGGAAATATTTTTCACATTATTTCACCTTTATTATTTTTTTTAATTTCTTAAATAGTAATTTCTACATTTTTTTAATCTTTCCAAAGCTTTTTTTTTTTATTTTTTTTATTGGTTGTTCAAAACATTATAAAGCTCTTGACATATCATATTTCATACATTAGATTCAAGTTGGTTATGAACTCCCAATTTTACCCCAAATACAGATTGCAGAATCACATCGGTTACACATCCACATTTTTACATAATGCCCTATTAGTAACTGTTGTATTCTGCTACCTTTCCTATCCTCTACCATCCCCCCTCCCTCCCCTCCCATCTTCTCTCTCTACCCCATCCACTGTAATTCATTTCTCTCCTTGTTTATTTTCCCATTAGCCTCACAACCTCTTATATGTAATTTTGTATAACAATGAGGGTCTCCCTCCATTACCATGCAATTTCCCTTTTCTCTCCCTTTCCATCCCACCTCATGTATCTGTTTAATGTTAATCTTTTCTTCCTGCTCTTCCTCCCTGCTCTGTTCTTAGTTGTTCTCATTATATCAAAGAAGACATTTGGTATTTCTTTTTTAGGGATTGGCTAGCTTCACTAAGCATAATCTGCTCTAGTGCCATCCATTTCCCTGCAAATTCTATGATTTTGTCATTTTTTAGTGCTGCGTAATACTCCATGGTGTATAAATGCCACGTTTTTTTTATCCATTCATCTATTGAAGGGCATCTGGGTTGGTTCCACAGTCTAGCAATTGTGAATTGTGCTGCTATGAACATCGATGTAGCAGTATCCCTGTAGTACGCTCTTTTAAGGTCTTCAGGGAATAGTCCAAGAAGGGCAATAGCTGGGTCAAATGGTGGTTCCATTCCCAGCTTTCCCAGGAATCTCCATACTGCTTTCCAGATTGGCCGCACCAGTTTGCAGTCCCACCAGCAATGTACAGGAGTACCCTTTTCCCCACATCCTCTCCAGCACTTGTTGTTGTTTGACTTCATAATGGCTGCCAATCTTACTGGAGTGAGATGGTATCTTAGGGTGGTTTTGATTTGCATTTCTCTGACTGCTAGAGATGGTGAGCATTTTTTCATGTACTTGTTGATTGATTGTATGTCCTCCTCTGAGAAGTGTCTGTTCAGGTCTTTGGCCCATTTGTTGATTGGGTTATTTGTTTTCTTATTGTTTAATTTTTTGAGTTCTTTGTATACTCTGGATATTAGGGCTCTATCTGAAGTGTGAGGAGTAAAAATTTGTTCCCATGATGTAGGCTCCCTATTTACCTCTTTTATTGTTTCTCTTGCTGAGAGAAAACTTTTCAGTTTAAGTAAGTCCCATTTGTTGATTTTTGTTATCAATTTTGTGCTATGGGTGTCCTAGTAAGGAATTTGGAGCCCGACCCTACAATATGTAGATCGGAGCCAACTTTTTCTTCTATCAGACGCAGAGTCTCTGATTTGATATCTAGCTCCTTGATCCACTTTGAGTTAACTTTTGTGCATGGCGAGAGGAGGGGATTCAGTTTCATTTTGTTGCATATGGATTTCCAGTTTTCCCAGCACCATTTGTTGAAGATGCTATCCTCCCTCCATTGCATGCTTTTAGCTCCTTTATCAAATATAAGATAGTTGTAGCTTTGTGGATTAGTCTCTGTGTCCTCTATTCTGTACCATTGGTCTACCCTCCTGTTTTGGTACCAGTACCATGCTGTTTTTGTTACTATTGCTCTGTAATATAGTTTTAAGTCTGGTATCGCTATACCGCCTGATTCGCACTTCCTGCTTAGAATTGCTTTTGCTATTCTGGGTCTTTTATTTTTCCATATGAATTTCATGATTGCTTTATCCATTTCTACAAGAAATGCCGTTGGGATTTTGATTGGCATTGCATTAAACCTATAGAGAACTTTTGGTAATATCGCCATTTTGATGATGTTAGTTCTGCCTATCCATGAAAAGCCCAGGACCGGATGGGTATACAGCAGAGTTTTACAAAACCTTTAAGGAAGAATTAATACCAATACTTTTCAATTTATTTCAGGAAATAGAAAAAGAAGGAGCTCTGCCAAATTCATTCTATGAGGCCAATATCACCCTGATTCCGAAACCAGACAAAGACACCTCAAAGAAAGAAAACTACAGACCAATATCTCTGATGAACCTAGATGCAAAAATCCTCAATAAAATTCTGGCGAATCGGATACAAAAACATATCAAAAAAATTGTGCACCATGATCAAGTAGGATTCATCCCTGGGACGCAAGGCTGGTTCAATATACGGAAATCAATAAATGTTATTCACCACATCAATAGACTTAAAAATAAGAACCATATGATCATCTCAATAGACACAGAAAAAGCATTTGAAAAAGTACAGCATCCCTTTATGTTCAAAACATTAGAAAAACTAGGGATAACAGGAACTTACCTCGACATTGTAAAAGCTATCTATGCTAAGCCTCAGGCTAGCATCATTCTCAATGGAGAAAAATTGAAGGCATTCCCCCTAAAATCTGGAACAAGACAGGGATGCCCTCTATCACCACTTCTATTCAATATAGTTCTCGAAACACTGGCCAGAGCAATTAGACAGACAAAAGAAATTAAAGGCATAAAAATAGGAAAGAAAGAACTTAAATTATCACTATTTGCAGATGACATGATTCTATACCTAGAAGACCCAAAAGGGTCTACAAAAAAACTACTAGAACTAATAAATGAATTCAGCAAAGTGGCAGGATATAAAATCAACACACATAAATCAAAGGCATTTCTGTATATCAGCGACAAAACTTCTGAAACGGAAATGAGGAAAAGCACTCCATTCACAATATCCTCAAAAAAAATAAAATACTTGGGAATCAACCTAACAAAAGAGGTGAAAGATTTATATAATGAAAACTACAAAACCCTAAAAAGAGAAGTAGAAGAAGATCTTAGAAGATGGAAAAATATAACTTTATTATTTTTAAAAGTGCTAAAAAGATTCCTGTCACAATGTTTTTATTCCAATATCAGACTGATATTCATTTGAAATTTAGAAAAAAACTACCTTAGCCCTAGCAAAATTATTGCACAAAGGAAGTTTAAGAGAGACACATCCTTGAAAATAATTTCTAAAAATGAGTACAAGCCTCAGTAATTTCCATCAAAAAATTAGTATTGCTAATTATTAACCATAGTCTGGTTAATTCTGTCAACCAAATCACTAATCACTGATGGGGGATTGCCCTCAGTTTTCAACATTAAGATGAATCAGATTATTTTTACTAGACATGAATTTTAATGATAGGTGTTATATCACAGATAAAATGGAGCCAACCCTAATGGACTTCGACTCAATTCTGAGAAACCTGAAAGTAATGATTAACAAGGAAGGAAAATACAACTAAAAAACCGACACATCTCAACCAGACATTTCCTGTTTCCTAATATCTGAGTTTTGGCCCTCAGATTTTTGTACTTATCATTTATTTATTTTTTTCCTTTTCAATTATTTCAGGTAGGACACATGCAAAATCCTAGCTATTTAGAAAACAAATCAAACACTTACATGAAGTTGTTGCTATTAGTACATCTCCAGGCTGTTGGATTAGAAAATGCTTTACAGCTGTTTAAACTGTATACTGTTTAAATTGTAAACCCTTTTATTATTGAAATTTTAAAACAAGTTCATTAAAATTTTATTATGACAGTCAAAAGTGGTAATTTTACGGTTTCACTCAATTTTGTAATTTTGAAAGTCCTGTTCATAAAGCATGAAAAGGGAAAAATTGGTAAAAGTAAGTCATACTGAAAAATTTTCTTAAACCACCAAGGTACCACTTCACAAAAATGATGTTGACCTGTCAGTTATACCTTCTTTTCTCTGTGGGTATGCCTCCATTTTGCAGGGGAGATATACATAGTGGCATGTATTAAAATAGTCTGAATCAAATTATCATCTAGTTGAGATGGGGATGTAGCAAGGGGATGTCTCCATGACTCAAAATTCCTCAGAGAGGAACTGCAGTGTCAAACTTGTGATATGGTGTCAAGATGAAATATGCTTTGAATTTTATTAATAGTATGGAGCATATTTCACTGCTCATTCAAGTGTCATGCTAGAACTAGGTAAGTGTTGCCAATATAAGCGGATGGAGATCAACACTTTTTGACACTCTTGCACCAAGTGCCTATAAAATGTTTATACCTATAATTGTGTCAAATTATGCTAATTGAGTACTGGAAAGACACTAGTAAGCTGAAGTATTCAAAAAGTATATTTTTCAGAATCTCATGGGGCTCTTCAAGCTAGGCACTCCAGGGACCTTTTTTCCCTCTACCAAGTACCGTCAAAATACAATGTCATAAAGTGTCATCTTGGTCTTAATTTAATTTTTGAAAACTAAGTACCAGAAAATCAGATTCATTTAAATTCTTGATCATACACATATAAGTTATTAGTGGTTTCACTTTCCAATAGGCTCCTTTTTAGTTCAGTCTTATCAGTACTAGTTAGGAATATTTATTTTATGTAAAATTTGTGTGTATTATATACTTCATTCACAGCTGAGGATCTTTAAGTACCTCAGCCACTGGTAGATGTTAACAATAAATCAGGTGTGATGGTGAGTCAGGAAGAAAATGAAATAAAATATTGGTTCCTGGGAGAATTTTTTTTTTCCTAACTCCTTCTCTCAGGTCAAAATAAATAGAGGTTTTTTCTGAATGTCATTACAACTTCAATGAGTTCTCAATTTTATGAGCGAATATTCTACTTTCAGGAATACAGATAACAATCCTTGAGTTCCCAAATTCTGACCATATTCTATTAAAATCATTTTTCCACTTTTCTGTTAAACTGTATTTAATCCTTTGTGTCAATGTGCTGAGGAAGATAGTAAAGATATATCTGAACTTTGCCTTAAACTTCTTTAATCTTTTTTTAAGCTCTCATTCATGTAACACCGCTTCAGCAATCTGATTTCAACACCCCGTCTCCCGGGGGAAAAATGCTAAGATTTCCAAGTTCAGAGACCAGTGTGAAACTGGTTCTCCTCAACTAAAAGGTATTTAATTCTAACCACAGATTCTCCACAGTGCCTCCTGGAGGCCTTTCAAGTCTTTTGAATTCCAATGGTAGTAAAGAGGGTTTTTGTAGTGGCTAAAGGGCCCTAGAGCTGAGGGGACTGGTAATGACATAAGGCACAGGTGGTCACAGAGGATTTTTATCTGGTGTTGGAAAAAAACATCAACCCTCTTACAAAAGCAGCATATGCTGCCAAGGACACATTTGCCCAAAACCTTTGTTCTTTGTGCTGGCTACAAGCACAACTTAGCAACCATTTTAAATTCTGTTTCATTTTCAAGGCACTTAATGATGGGGGATTCAGCTATGGAAGAAACCAACTGAGAGTGGCATGTTCTGCCACATCCCTTTGCCTTCATCCAGCACAGAGGGGGACAAATCTCTCCAGAAATGTTTGCTTGCAGGCCTGAGAGTCTCTTCCTGGCCTTCAACTCTTCTCTCCCAATTCCAAGAGTGCTCTCCAGAGTCAAGTAGTCCTGAACTATTTTGCCTACAAACAATGAACCCCACTGTTTTTGACCATTCCTCACTGCCTCTATTCAATGTCCCTTATCTCCATTAAAATAAAAGTCACTTTATCTCATGCCCCTTTGGTATATTTCTAATATTTTTTGCACAAGAAATTAGGTATTTAAATAGCAGTGATATTCCCAGGCCTAAGGATATCTGTTGGCAGATGGGGAGTAAGTCAGAGCTCTCTAGGCCTGAACTGACAATTAAAATATCCAGCCCAGATTGGTGGTGATTACTGTCTACCAGTTATCCAAAGGCTTTATGACCCAAGCTGACAGCAACAGTCCATGCTATGGCAACAAAACCAAATCACATTGAAGCACATACTTGATAAAGAGCCTTTCATTTATGTGAACAGCTTTCGCAATTAGTTTCTTTGTAACAGAGAGAGCAAGAGAGAGAGTGATAAATTGCACTCTCCGAGTAGCTTATGACAAAAATGTAGAATGATTTTTAAAAGCCTTAGCTTTCTAGAACAAAGATAAAAGCTATTATCCTTATGAGCAATATATTGAATTGCACTACTGATCACCTTTTACAGACGCTAAATTAAAAGAATATAATGCCCAGTGGTGATCACTGCACATGCCATTTTAATATCAGTTCAGTTTCCTGTTTCTAGAAACATGTTAGACAATGGAGACTGTTTGATTGTTATTCCAACAACCACTACTGCTAGAAGAGTGTCTCTACAGGGCAGAACCAACTGTCTTAACCAACCTAGGTCTTTTAGCATTGCACATTGTTTTTCCTTTGGAAGCCTGTAATTTCTCATAGAAAAATGATTTTTGTTGTTCATCGCACTTCAAGTCAGTGACAGTTTTAAATGATCATCTCATCAGACAGATAACTTGCTATCTTTCTTACCAAGTAAAGACAAGGCAGCAAAGTTGAAAGGAAAATATTAAATAATCAAAGTTATTTTAATGAATGGAACATCTGTACTACTAACACAACTTGGTAGAGGATTCATTTCTACAACTGTGTCAGCAACTGAGAAAATATATTTTTAAAAGAAATGATGATAGGGGTATCTTAAGGGGACACCAGAGCTCCCAGTGGCTTAAGAGGAACAATTTGAGGGGGGAAAATTTTTTTAAGTAGCATTGGCTTATAACCCAAATCTTAAAATAAAAATCCAAAATTATAAATTTTGAATCAATGATAAAGTAGGAAAAAAATACAGATCCTTCATGCAAAACTCCAAATAATTTACATAGACATACCATGTTCAAGGAAGTAGAACCTAGCTCCCCACTCCATGTCAGCTGCTTGTAGTGACTTCCTTCCAAGGATACAAAATGGAAAGAGAAAAAACTATAACTTAACAGTGCAGAAACATGACAAAACTAACCTCAGCCAAATGGTCAAGGTCAACATCAACAGTGATACATTGTGTTAATGTCACATACACTTGATATCATGTAATGAAATGACAATTACCCTCTGCAGTATTTTTCCCCAAAACCCATAATCCCATTCTACTCAGGAGAAAAGTGTCAGACAAATCTCATGGGAAGGATATCCCATAAAGCATCAACAGCCAGAGATATGAAAAGCTGTCAAGAGTCAAGAGACTAAATGTTACGGCGAGATTGGAATAAGTCACGGACTGGATCTTAAAGCAGGAAGATGCATTCACCAGCTGTAGGCCAAGGTGCAGGCTGCAAGTCTACACCCTTCAACCCCCTCCAAGGGTTAGAGTACATCTTTATAGTCCAAAACCACATTAATCATAAGTGGCTGTTGTTATGATTCAAAACCATAAGCAAACATCATGAGATCTAAAATCATAAGCAGGAGGGGAAGTATGTCAAAATGACCCTAGTTGAGTACAAGTTAAAGAATAGTTACTAACGTCTAGACAATCATTCTCTGACAGGGTATATTGTTCAAGAAAAGTAGGAACCAAAAAGAGAACAATTTTACATTGTATAAGAATTGCTGGGCTAAAGATATAGCTCAGTTGGTAAAGTGCTTGCTTTGCATGCACAAGGCCCTGGGTTCAATCCCCAGCACCGCAAAAAAAAAACAAAAAACTTGTCATTTTGTGTTGTCAAATATGCTATGTAAGCAACTGTTGATGGGTACAGAGATGAGGTATTCCCATGGGAAAAGCATTTCCTACATAACATGGAGTCTTAGGGTAAATGGAGTCTGTTTGGTCGTTGCCCATATAGCCTGGCCCATAATATAAGGAGAATCCTACTAAATGTAATGTGGTATCCTGAATGAGACCTGGGAATAAAATATCAGGTAAAATCCAAGGAATTCTGAGTAAAATATAGACTTTAGTTCAAATGATTGTTAATAATTGCCATACTAATAATAATATGTAATGTATAATATTAGGGAAAACTAACTGTGTATTCACTTTTTTTCCATAAATCTGAAACTTTTAAAACATGTAACCTCTACAATCCATGGGATTTGTCTACAGTTTGCTTCCACTTTAATGCTCATTTTATCTTAGCTAAGCCAGCTCACTGCCTATCTCAGATTCATGCTCATACATACATCTATATAGAAATTTTGCTATAATCTGTAGTGCTATTCAACATAATTCCTGTTCTCCTGTCCCCTTTGAAGTTAGGGACAATCCTATTTCTTACCTTGGCCAATGAACTAAGAGAGGAAGTAAATGCATTGCTTTCAGGTGCAAGATTTAATAGGAGTACCATACTCAACACGTTCCCTTCCCCCAGCCACAGTCATAGTAGAAAGACAGTTGAGATAGCGCTTCTATGGCCCAGATTCTCAAGGCAGTACCAGGAGCACAGCTCCCTGCTGTCTTGAAATTGGAGAGAAATAGCCTCTGTTGTGTCTATTTTTTTTCCCTCAATGAGAACCTGAGGTTGCTGTTACAGTATAATTTGACCATTGTAGCAGATACACATAAGTTCACACATCCATCATGTGATGACACAGCAACTCTCGAAAAATCACAGCAGAGTGTTAATTCTTTAGGGAACATGTGCTTATCACAATGAACTTATATTATGGGAGTAAAACAAGCATTTGAATTAGAATTAGAATAGGAATAAGTTTCTTACATGTTCAGCTTACTGCCAGTTTAGAATTTTTAAACCTTTTCAGCAAATTTCTCACCTTGTAGCTATGCAGTGTTATTTCCAGTCGTAAGTAGGAAAATCCTTCCTGATATAGCTGGTTCTGGATTTTTCAGGTAAATTTAGGGTTAAATTCACTGTGCCTGGAGATAATTTGGGAGTTTGCTCTCTCCTCAAAGCACTCTTAACATCGGCTCTTTCTTCCTTAATGAGAAAGGACAAGTAAAGTGGCTAATATTTTTTTAAGAGAACATAAAAGTTTTACAAAAAGGAAAGAAAGAAAAATCTTGAAAACACATCCAGCAATAAAGCTGTGGGAAGATTCATTTTTTATAATGCAATTTTAAGAGGAAAAACAATCTTTTATGATACTTATAAATAGGTTAGTTAGATATTCCTTCCACACTGATATACATTAAAAAACATAAAAATTGCTGTAGAGAAATAAACTAATGACCCTCTTGAGGAGGTGTAAAACCTCCATAATGCACTTGATAGTATCGTCCTCTGGGGTCTCAAGAATGGATAATTCCTTCATTTTCCTCTCAGAACTTGGCTTATGCAGGAAGCATTAGAATTTTAAGACTTCATGGCCCTCAACCAGACCCCAGTCAGGGCCATAACTTTCTACCTTCAATAATGTCTTCTGGAAACAAGCTCTAAAATAAAAATTTGTTTTATTTAAAATATATTTGCCAACTTAGAGAGAGACAAATGGAGACTTCCCTTTCTTCGCTAAACAAGGAAATATCACTGGGCCTAGGGAATTTAGTCATTGTTATGTGAACTGCCCTTTCTTAAAAATAGAATACAAGGCCTACCATATTCCTTTCTAAAAGACTATTCTAAAGAGCTTATTTTTTATTAAAACCGACTTACCCTGGCCAGTGAAACATGAGAGGAATGAAAGTATCACTTATTTTCCACAAAAGCATATTTTTAAATATACATATTTTATGTTTTATATAGTCTAGATATGATATTTCAAAACATTGTCCCTGTGCTCATCTCAACAATCTCATTTGAATGAGTCTGGCAAAGAGTTTTTATTGCCTCTCTATCTTCATACGCACTTGAAATAAGGGAAGAAACTGAAAAAAACCTTCCTTATCCCACTTATCAGCTTAACCATATAATCATGGCTGACACTGAACAAAATTGGAGCTGGAATGGGAATTTTTCCCAAAGGAAGCAGAAGAAAGATTTTTAATGGGACCAAATATTAAGAATTGATGTCATAAGAAGATAGGAGGTTTTTATTACAGCTACATAGAAACATATGCAGGACCAATAAACTTTAGGTAGCATTATTAGAAGGAGATCATTGGTTTGGAGTAGTAGGATTGTAAGAATATGGCTTTTAAAACTAAAATAAACACTAACAAAATACTTAAAGAAAGAAGATAAGTTGATTGGCAAGGGCAACAAAAGAAAAATGTAAAAAATATAGGCAAAATATTCAAAATTTTAAACTTTTACAAGTAAAATCTCTTTTCTTTAGCACCTTAAACTCCTGAAAAATAACCAAATGGTATTTTTTTTCTCCTCAAAAATCCTTTTAAAATTGAATACATAACACCCAGGCATCCCACTGAGTTCATCTCTTCTTTTGAAAACTGCTATGTATACTTTAAATAGTCAGGGTCTGGATGTTATGGTTGGGTTTATAATCTTCAACAACACACTTCTTATTTCTTACAGGAAAATCATTTTCCACAATGACTCTCTGGCATTTCTCCCTCTAATCATCATTTCTGCAGCATTTAGGTACAGGATCCATGGTGTCCTCTCCTCAAATGCTGACAGAATGACAATGAGCCATGAGCTGAAAAAGACACTAAGAGGAGCTGAGAAGCTGCGCCATGGCTGCAGAGAGCATGCTGAAGGCCTGCTTCCCAAAGCTGGATGCTAGAAGCCTTCCAGGCAGCAAAGAGCAGGACACAAATGAGACTCATCAAGAACCAAGGATAGCTTTGGGGACATAGCTCAGTTGGTAGAGTACCTGCCTCGCATGCACAAGGTCCTGGGTTCAAACCCTAGCAACACACACACACACACACACACACACCAAAAAAAAAAAAAAACAAGGATATCCTGAGAAGGAATTAAACTAGGAAGTAGCACAGGCTGTAGATTTCCAGATACTCTGCCTCTAGAGCTTTCACGAAGCAGAACCATGTTTGTGTTAGTCTTTTGAGATTCATGTAGAGTGAGGAAGCAAATACCTCACCAATTGTTACCTCTTCAACTTCTGATGTGATCTGAACCCTGTCACACCTCCGATGTTTAAAGAAAAAAAAACAAGTACCCTGGACAATCTACTGGAATTAAGTTCATAACGGTAAAATATAATGTTTTTATGTAACTTTCAATATTCTACCCTTGTTGACCCTTGATAGTTAATCATATGTGTCACTTGACTTGGCCACAGAATGCCCAGACAGTTGACAAAACAATATTCTGGGTGTTTTTTGTAAAGGTGTTTTGGGATGAGGTTAAACTTTATGTTTGTAGATCAAGAAAAGCTGATGTCCCTCCACAGCATGAGTGGGCCTCATTCAAGGCTTGAATAAAACAAAAAAGCTGACCTTTCTTACAACTAGCAGAAAATGTTCCTGGCCTGACAGACTTCAACTAGGAAACTGGCTTGTCTCTTGCCTTTGGGCTCAAACTGAAACTTCAGCTCTTCATGGGTCATGAGCCAGCCATTCTTCAGACTAGAACTACATCATCAGTGCTGTTGATTTACAGGCTTCAAACTCAGAGTAAAACTAGCCCATTGGCTCTCCTGGGCTTCTAGCTTAATGACTACCCACAGACTTTGAAACTTGTCAATCTCCATAATCACGTGAATCAATTCCTTATAAGTCTCTTTATTATGCATATAATGATATGTATTATATAATCTAAATATATATGTATAAATATATATACCTACATATACTTATATATAAATATATAGTGTATACACACACACACACACACACACACACCCTATTGATTCTATGTAGCCATTATTAATACAAACATCATTGCATAGGGAAAGAGTTTGGCTTTCCAATTTTATAATTTGCTGAGTAGTACAGTGGACAAATCTTGTTTCGCTGAGTTGGCCAATCAATTTAGAAAAACATAATCACCAAATGTTTGTTTTTGTTGAATGGTGTGGTCAGTTTAAAGGTCAAATGAGCTATATTAAGAGACAAGTCCAAAGAATATGTCCTAATTTATAAATTCTCACAAAAATTATAGCACAAAATGGAAAATCACAAATTTCTCAATTTATACTTAGTAATATTCATTTCTCAGATCCTTAGTCTCTAGAATTGTCTGTTAATCCACAGAGGGTTACTTAGATAGTAACATTTCTGAGAAAAGCATCATGACCATAAAGAAAAGAAACCAAACAACTCAAGAATTATGGGAAAGAGTAATTCTTTGAGTTACTATGCATTATTCCCAATGCTATTCATAAACTCTGAATATAGTTTGTTCTCTGGGACTCAAGGAATCCTGAGATGTTTAAGGCTCAACCTTAAAAAAAACAACACATAAATAATAGCATCCTTCCATGTCAGATAAGCCTACATGCTAATCCAAAAATTGGGGGTGGAGGATATTAACATAAAGTATGGGATAGTGATTAAGATTCTATATAAAAGAATATTTATCAAACATTTCACTTTAGGAAGTATAAAGTTTTCTTTTAAAAGCACTAAGGAACAAGTAATAGTTAGAAAACCTGCAGGAGAACATTGTATCCCTCATATTTTTAAACTGAGACAATTTCCAATAACTGAAACACATGTCAGAAATATCATGTCCTGAATAAAGGGATCATGAATTAAAGGCAGCCTTTAGATATCTAAAGTTCCCTATACAGTGAATCTGGCAGAATATCAGAGGCAGAAATGATCTGACACATAATCTCTTAGCTGCTCTCAGAAGGATCTTTGTTCGGCGGTTGGACAGATTTCACTGATTGCTGGCCCTGTGGATGTCCGCAGTGCCACACACAAAAAGAATACACAACCCAGCAGAAACAGTGAAGACCAGGGAGAGTTGAAAGTTTATGATGATCTAGTCCAAAAGGAAGAAAATCTTTGCCTAGCCTGATAAATATAACTTTAATTCTAAGGATTACATGATCCTGTGGTTGTATCCTCATTTGAGAGAATTTCTGTGAGTTTCTATAATAACTTGAACATATTTTTAAGTGATTATAATTTCTCTGAATTTATGATTTCTCAGAATTTTTCTTTATCCTTGGCACAGTGATAATCAATTATAGTAACATTAATTTCATCATTAGCCTCCTTCACTAATTCAGTTCCAATTCCAATTATTTCCAACAGAACCTATGTAATTTGACTGAAAACTTGACAAACTCTTACAAGCAAAATTCTGGGTTTCTATTGCTCTCAAGTTTATTTTTTCTCATTTTAAAATATTAATAAGATTATTTATTTTTACTTTCTTGGTTTAGGGTGGATTTGACCTAGCCATGACTATTTTTGCCTTTTAGGTATAATTTACCAATCCATCACTTCAAAGGCTCTCATTTAATAGAAAATAAGGTAATAGAAATATAAAATAGAAAAGCAGAAAGATGATTGGGCCAGAGAGAGATTTTGCCATTCTATTTGTTTACTTTGCTATAAATATTATACCAAACTTTTTAAGCATGGGGAAAAGGAACTAGGTTTAAAAATCAACAACAACAACAAAAAATATTATAACTCTGCAATCAATTTGTTAAGCAAAATTACTTAAACTCTCTGACTGTAGTTTCCATGTCTGAAAAATAGAGAAAAATGATACCAATCTTATATATAATATGTAAAATACCAAGCCCAAGAGTGTGGAATGTATAAAGTAGTGGAAAGAGATCCTGACCTATTATTAGTCTATTACTTTTGTTATTAGTCTCCTGCTAACAAAGTTCATCTCATCAGACTGGGATGTAGCTCAGGGGCAAAGCATTTGCCTTATATTTGTAAAGCCTTGGGTTTGATCCCAATGTTCCAAAAAAGACAAGGAAAAAAAAAAAAAGAACCCCACCAAAAAATAATAAGATTTTTTGATTACTTCTTTTATAATTTATTCTAATTTGTTATATATGACAGCAGAATGCATTAAAATTCATATTTCACATATAGAGCACAATTTTTCATATCTCTGGTTGTACACAAAGTAGAGTCATGCCATTCATGTCTTCATATATGTACTTAGGGTAATGATGTCCATCTCATTCCACCATCTTTCCAACCCCCATGTCCCCTTCCTTACCCTCTCACCCCTTTGCCCTATCTAGAGTTCCTTTAATCTTCCCATGCTCCCCCCACCCAACCCCATGGGACTCAGCATCCTTATATCAGAAAAAAAAACATTCAGCATTTGATTTTTTGCAACTGGCTAACTTCACTTAGCATTATATTCTCCAACTCCATCCATTTACCTGCAAATGCCATGATTTTATTCTCTTTTAATGCTGAGTAATATTTCATTGTGTATATATACCACATTTTCTTTATCCAGTTATCTAGGTTGGTTCCACAGTTTAGTTATTGTGAATTGTGCTGCTATAAACATTGATATGGCTGTGTCCCTGTAATATGCTGTTTTTAAGTCCTTTAGGTATAGACCAAGGAGTGGGATAGCTAGGTCAAATGGTGGTTCCATTCCCAGTTTTCCAAGGAATCTCCAACTGCTTTTCACATTGATTGACTGCACCAATTTGCAGTCCCACCAGCAATATATAAATATGTCTTTTTCCCTACATCCTTGTCAACACTTATTATTGCTTATATTCTTGATAAATTCCATTCTGATTGGAGTGAGATGAAATATTAGAGTAGTTTTGAATTGCATTTCTCTAATTGCTAGAGATGATAAACATTTTTTCATATATTTGTTGATTGATTATATTTCTTCTTCTGTGAAGTGTCTGTTCATTTCCTTGGCCCACTTATTGATTGGGTTATTTGGGGGTTTTTGGTTAAGTTTTGTGAGTTCTTTATATATTCTGGAGATTGCTTTGCTGAGAAGAAACTTTTTAGTTTGAATTCATTCCATTTATTTATGCTTAATTTTACTTCTTGTCCTTTAGGAATCTTGTTAAGGAAGTCAGGTCCTAAGCCAACATGATGAAGATTTGGGTCTACTTTTTCTTCTATTAGGCACAGGGTCTCTGTTCTAGTGCCTAGGTCTTTGATCCACTTTAAGTTAATTTTCATGCAGGGAGAGAGAGAGAGATTTAATTTCATTTTGCTACATATGGATTTCCAGTTTCCTCAGCACCATTTTTTGATGAGGCTATCTTTTTCTCCAATGTATGTTTTTAGCACTTTTGTCTATTATAAGATTACCATATTTATATGGGTTTGCCTCTGTGTCTTCCATTTTGTACCAATGGTCTACATGTATATTTTAATGCCGATACCATGCCATTTTTGTTACTATTGCTCTGTAGTATAGTGTAAGGTCTTGTATTGTGATGCCTCCTGCTCCACTCTTCTTGCTAAGGGTTGCTTTGGCTATTCTCGATCTCTTATTTTTCCAAATGAATTTCATGATTGCTTTTTCTAGTTCTTTGATGAATGTCATTGAGATTTTTAATAGGAATTTCATTAAATTTGTATAACAGTTTTGGTAATATGACTACTTTGACTATATTAATTCTTCCTATACAAGAGTATGGGATATCTTTCCAAATTCTAAGGTCTTCGATTCTGCTCCATCTTTGAGACATCGTTATTCTGCTTACCACACAGATCTTAAAATATATTATCCTGGATTATCTGGGTGGGTCAAATATACTCACATGAGCCCTAAATGTAGACAAAAAATAGTGCAACAGGCAAAGAGATCCAATGACAGAAGAAGTAGGAGAGATTCCTACTCAACAAACCATTGCTAGTTTTGAAGATGGACTAAAGAGCTATGAACCAAGCCATGGGTGAAAGAAGCCTCTAGAAGCTACAGATAGCTCTCAAATTACAGCCAGCAAGGAACAGAAACCTCAGACCTCAAGTCACAAGGAAATAAGTTCTGTAAATAATCTTAATGAGCCCTGTCAACACTTTGATTTTAACCCAGTGAGACTCAAGTTGGACTTCTGACCACATAACTCTAGGGCAATAAATTCGGATTGTTTTAAGTCACTAAATTGTGGTAATTTATATGCCACCAAAAGAAAACTAACACAGTCAATATCCATTGTTGCCTATTATGTTCTAAGAATTGTTATAGAAACATTGAAGAAAAGTAGACAGGGTGTACATGCTTTTGTCCATCAGCAAGTTTCTAAGACATGCTCGACAATGATATATATCTTGGTTATGTATACTTATGAGTGCCTTTTCCTAATCATGAGTTTTTTCAGGTATGTGGGGGTCCTAATTTCTGCCTTCTCCCTTTTGAGTACATATAATATGTAATGAACTTAATAAACATATAATATATATTTAATAAACATATATTAATCACCCATTACAGCAGGTATTTTGTCAAATATAGGAGGCTTAAAGAGAGGTTGCACACAATTGTCCATTCCTAGAGCTCACAATATTGTGAGAAAGACAAAATAATATATTTTAAATATCACAAATTAATTGCATTAGTTTTTATAGCAAAGTATCATAGACTGGGTGACTTGGTCAAGGTCAAGTTTCTGCAAGGTCTCTATTCTGTATGCAGACTTCCAGCTTCTTCTTCTTTTTTTTTTTTAAGTTGTAGTTGGACACAATACCTTTATTTTATTTATTTATTTTTATGTGGTGCTGAGGATCCAACCCAGTGCCTCACATGTGCTAGGCAAGCACTCTACTGCTGAGCCACGAACCCAGCCCCCAGCTTCTTATTATCTCCTCACATGGCAGAGAGAGGGTACGGGAGCTGTTTAGGGTTTATAGAGGTGCCAACCCCCTTAATGAGTACTCTACCCTCTCGTGATCTAATCATTCCCCCAAAGTCCCATCTCCTAATACCATCACATTAAGAGTAGAGATTTCGACAAGAATTTGGGGATATGGAATGGTGAATTTTATGCATCAACTTGACTGGAAAAGGGATGCCAAGATAGCTGTTAATACATTATTTCTGGTTGAATCTGTGAGGGTGTTTCCAGAAGAGATTAGCAGTTAAATCTGCAGACTAAATAAAGAAGAGGCCAGGCTCCGAAATGTGGGCATACATCATCCAATCTGCTTAGGGCTCAAATAGGACAAAAAAGGTGGAGGAGAGGTGAATTTTCTCTCTTTTTGAGCTCATGCATCCATATTCTTCTGCCCTTGGACATTGGAGCTCCTGGATCTTGGACCTTCATTCTCTGGTACTTACATCAATACTCACCCCCAGTTCTCAAGCCTTTGTACTCAGACTGAGACTTATCCCTTCATCTCCCTGGGTTCTTATGCTTCCCAGCTCAGACTGAGTCACACTATGGGCTTCCCAGTCTGTAGGCAGCAGATGGTGAAACTTCTTGGCTTCCATAATCAATCATGCAAGCCAATTCTTATAATTTCTCCAGAAAGACACAGATATAGGCATATCATATTGTTTGTTTCTCTGGAGAACCTTGACAAACACAGGGAGACACAGACATTCAGTCCATAACAGTGAAATTAAAGTGATCTCAAGATTACAGCTTAAATTGCACTCCAAATTTCACTTATCTATCTGGCCCAGCAATCAATCTCACCAGCTGCCACTGACCCAGGTTCATAGATTTCTTGCCACCAAGCCCAGACCATGGGTTCACAATGTTCCCAGGCTCCATCATCACAGTTATAGTTGCAGGATCACAACACCAAGGATGATTTTACTTTGACTTTTTGGATATTGCAATGGACTGTTATTTCTCCAAAATTTATATTTCCAAATCCTAATTGTCAAAATGATGGCAGTAGGAGGTGAGACTTTTGAAGGGAATTAGGTCATGAAGGTGGATCCCTCGGGAATGGGATTAGTGCACATATGAAAGGGACACTAGAGCACTCTCTCCCATTCTTTCTGGAAGTAAGAATACAAAGAGAAGTCTGCAGTCTGCATTCAGAAAAGTCTCTGCACCCAGAACTTGACCTTGCTGACACCCTGTCTTGACCTTCAGCCTCCACAACTGTCAGAAGTAAATGTATATATATATATATATATATATAAAATAGTGCACTAATAAAAACTTTTTTTGGTATGGAGGATTGAACCCAGAGATAATTAAACACTGAGACACATCCCAATCCCTTTTTTATATTTTTATTTTGAGATAGAATCTAAGTTGCTTAAGACCAGCTAAGCAACTGAGGCTGGCTTTGAACTGAAGATCCTTCCTGCCTCAGCCTCCCAAGCCACTGGGATTATAGGTGTGCACCACCATACCCGGCATAAAAACTTTTTTTAAAAAAGAAAGAATTTTTTTGCTATTTATAAGCCACTTAGTCTACACTTTGCTATAACAGCTCAAACTAAGAAAAGCTATTTCAATACTCAAAGAAGAGCAAAATAAGGGTGTTTGTAAAAAATAAATGCATTTAGACTTATTCAAATGAAGAACTTAGAAAGGTGACTCTTGTTTTTTCTTCTTGAAATATACACACAAAACAACATACTTTCTCACAAGTTCCTTATAATTTCAAATGTTGAAACTACCACATCAAGAAAAAAAAAAATATAGCTATACAGAGAAGAAACCCAGCAGACACTTCCTTAACCAAGGGATCACACTCATCATCTCTAGTAATAACAAGTCTACGTCACGGACTTTATGTGTGGTGCACTGAAGAGGACAAAGCATCACCTCTGGGATATTTCTGCCAACCATGCTTAGCTTTAATCCAGGGACCAAAAAGTATTAGACAAACCAAGTTTAAAAACACATTCTCCAACTAACTGACTAATACTCTGGAAAAGTGTTAAGATCATGAAAGACTAGGAATGATCCAAGATCTGTCATAGATTTGGAGAAGACTAAGAAGAAATAACAATGACATGCACTGGAGATTCTAGGGTTGAATCCTGGAACAGAAAAAAGGCATTAAAAGAAAACCCAGCCAGGCTTTGGTGTTATAATCTTGAAATCCCAGATACTCAGGAGGCTGTAGAAGGAGGATT
Source organism: Marmota monax (assembly GCF_021218885.2). NCBI lineage: Eukaryota > Metazoa > Chordata > Mammalia > Rodentia > Sciuridae > Marmota > Marmota monax. The sequence continues at coordinate 7,021,041 of NW_026692486.1, read as the reverse complement.
GCAAGTTCCAACCACAGCAACTTAGTGTGACCCTGTTGCAAAAAAAAAAAAAAAAGTGAGGATGTTTACTTATAGAACGCTTGTCTAGCCTGTGTGAGATCCTGGGTTCAATTCCAAGGTGGGGTGGGGGAAGAAAAAGAAGGAGAAAAAGAAACTAATAGATTTTGAATAATCTTAGATTTCAATAAATTTGAATATCCTAGAATTCATTTAATAGTATTAAAACAATTTTAATTTTCTGATTTTGATCACTGTACTGTGGTTACATAAGTTGTTAAAATTAGGGTATATGTGAAGTGTCTACACGGTTTTTGCAAATGTTCTGTTAGGGCTAAAATTGTTTACAAATAGAGTTAAAAAAAAAAAAAACATATCCAGAGTCAGAGACCCCCAAGTAAACTTCCGTAAGTTTACATTATTCTCCCTAATAATTCTCCCTTCTATTGTCATATTCATTTAAGTATCTCAAAACCTTTTCTTCTCCAAAGTAATTCCTGGCCAATTACAGACAAGAGGGAAGCTCAGGCATGAGACTGGTGAAATGTTTTGATTGAGTGGACTAGGGGAAGCTGGGAATTGAATTGAGACAGGCCTGCTAATTTCACTCAGACCACCTGCCTGGTTCGGATACAAGCCAGTGACCTAAACATGATGGGCCATTACCAGCCCTCTGCTGGCATTCTGAAATGACTACATGAGAGACAAATTCAGGAATGCCAAGATTTACAAATGGCATAAGAACAACAGAGGAGTAATGACTTTTCCTGGGCATTCTGAGATACCATACATGCGCGCACGCCACACACACACACACACACACAGTCACCAGCAGCCATGCTACATGAATTAATAGAACTATTCACCCAAAATAAAAGTTTTTCTTAATAAGTTGTGACATACAATGTGATATATTATTAAAAAAAAAAAACTCTAAATAGAACCTTTCATCACATTTCCTGAGGCAATTGAATGGAAACTTTTTTAATACAACAATTATTTCTTGGTTTGCTCCTTTTCTGTCAAGCATGCAACTGCTTTTCTTTTCTTCTGAAGTAGTTCATATTATGATGAGTGAAAGGAGAGAAAGAAAGGAGCTATGATCATGTCAACCACAACTGAACAAATACATTTATTAAAAAGAACTCCCACCAGAAATCTCAGAAGCCTCACAAAGTCTTTTTTTTTTTGTACACTAACACTATTATAAACTGAAACATCCCTCTTTTATTTTAAATTATTGTCATCGTCCCCTGTGCATGTACTAACCAGTGATTTACACTGTGTCAGATGATAATACACTAGTAAGTTTAGTATTTTAATGGCTATAATAGCTGTAATAAAGAAATTAAGTCAGATGTCATATGTAGAATGTACATTTTTTTACTGCTAACAATAAACTGAATTATAGCAGACTAAATATTAGAAAGGAAAATATATATAATTTGCAGTCGCAAGTGCCTGGTGAAATAACTGTAAGATAAGCAGAAGAAGGTCTGCTAGTCTAGCCTTCTCTGACGCTTTTCTACTTCTCAATTCTTTCCAGTCATTCTTTATGACTATTCACTCTAAACTTCATCCTGAAGAGCATCACGCTGTACCATTCTGCTCCTCTTAGTCCAACCCAAATCCTAGAACCCCGGTCCATAATTTCAATATGCATATAGTTTCACAGGGTTGATGAATCTAACACACCATGGGTAAACAGCAGGGAGGGGCTAAATGGAAAACTCATTTGTTAGTTTTCCCACTTGGAGGTGGTTATTTTTTAAATTACTGATATTGGACACTGTAGGAGTGCCCCTTTTCATATACACTGAAGCACTCCGCTGGCCCCAGGAGTCACTAAGACTAGTGGATTTTAATAGTTATAGATCTTAAATGGAGGGTTAGAAATTGTTTCTTTTCATTACAATTACAACAAGGAATTAACCCCAAGGGTATCCACTTAATTTCATAATATATAGACTGGAACGCTAATGTGGCTCTTCTACAGTGTAATAAAGAGGCAACTGGCCCTTCTCTCCCCAGGGTGGGTTTCTGTAAAATGTATCACACAAAAAAATGTAAAATGAAGAAGATTTGAAGTTAACAAGCTTCATAATGTCACCAGCTCTGGTGCCCGGTGTGAGGAGGCCCTCATAGGCATGGAGCTCTGCTTTTTTTTCTTCCAGTGGGAGCTCAGCCCTAGCACTTTTCTTTGAATCGCTTCATTGACACAAGGAAAATGGAAAGTGAGAGAAGGAAAGATAATTTACAATCAAGCACAGAAAGTCACAAGGATGGTGGAGAGACATGGAGCGGGACTTGTTAATTACCTCGTTTCTGAGATGGGACCAGCAGTGCATGCTAGCCAATTCTGGTCATGTCAGTTTAACCCTCTGCACTCTGCCAGTGACCTCAGCTCTATTATATGGGAACTCTGCCTACTTGCTGGAACTTCGAGTAATACCAGGGGTTAGGATTTTCCATCTTCGGGCTCCAAGTGTCTGAAGGTACTTCCTGGCAAAGATTTCAAATCCTGGATCCCTGCTGACTAGCCCTCTCAGTTAAAGGCCGTTTTATTTCCCAATGCTTTTTTGGTGATATTTGATGACAGCTCTGCGGGACAAATGAGAAAAGGACACTATTTCAGAAATAGAGCTTTAGCCAGAGGTGGGGATAGGGACAGCGGGAGAGGCAAATGGCAATTCGATAAAAGCACGACCCTTGGAGGAGAATGTTGTTCTCTTATATTATACACTTCCAACGGCTAGTGTAACATTTGGCCCACTACAGGCCTCCAGCCAGCCATAACCTGAGACTCACTTCTTCCTTTCTACTGAAAGTGTCAGCTCGGTAGAAATCCGCAGATTTCCCAGTCAACTGGGGAAAAACTGATGATCCAAAGAGAAGAAATAGCAGATAGCCCGACTCACTTGTTCACATCCATCATGCAGATCGCATTTCCAGAGACAGATAAGGTTGTATATAAAAGCCACAAAGGAGCTCTGGCTTCAGTAAAAAGGACCCTTTTACAAATCAAAATTCCTAGCTTCCCTCCTGAGATAGAAGGCAGTGGCTTGAAGCAGATGTCAAGAGGACCACAGGAGAGTGTCAGAGATGGGAAGTCTCCAGGGAGGAGCAAGGCAGACGTTTGTCACAAGAGAAAGCGAAAAACATGGAGAGTCCTCCTCGCTGGCACCAAGCTACAGAAACAATGTCTAGAAGAGTTTATTATCATTCCCAAATGTACAAGTAGCAGAAAGAGGAAAGAGAAGGCCACACCATCCCCAGCACAAGCACAAGGAGGAATCCCCCAGAAAACAGTGAGACAGTGTATGTGACTTAGCAGGTGATTGTGTTCAGCCAAGTGGTCAAGCCTTTGCAGGAACAAGCCATGAATTGTGTCAGGGATGATGGAGTAATGCAGATGCTGGTCAACGGTCACAGTTCCTCATTCTCCATTTTCTTCCCCTTATATACCACCTGTCTCTATACACTATGTTTCCTGAAAATATCAAACTTTGACTTATTAAAGGTCGTGTTTGTCTCAAAATAGCTCCTTAAGTGTTTTTCCCGAATGATTTTAATTGTGTTTATTCTGGGCTCATAAACTTGTGGAACTTGAAGCATTTTGAACACACACACAAGTGTGATACCAAGTGTTTTGTTTTTTTCTAAGCTCCATGCACCCTAATTGGCTCTTTCCTTTTAAAATCATAATTAAAAAGAGTAAGCTCACCTATGTAGAAATTTCTCATTGCTTTCTCTACTTTAAATCACTTCATGCAGGAAACTGTTACTGTTCCTTGTTTTGTTTTGGTTTGGTTTTTTATTAAATAGAAACAGAATACAAAACAATTCTCTAATTAGAATTACATGGGATATATACCTTACAAGTTTGATTTTCTGAATTTCCCCCTGACATTATCAAATTGAATATCATCTTCAATATCAACCTAACCAATAAAAAAGCAATTTAATTTTTAAAATGAACCAAGAGAATATCTAAATTTAGTATATTAGACAGATTTTTGTCTCTATTGAATTGTTTTAAGAGATGGTTTAGCTAAACTAACTCACAATAGCAAATTTCATATCCTTTAAGTAATATAAGACTGTAGTCTCCTGGCATATTATCAATATCTAGGGCTAAAACATACTCATATCAAATAACACTTGGTAAAGTGTCCAAAATATCTAGTACTATTTATTCTGTTTACAACACTATTTGCTTTATAAGTCTTCTTAGAGACAGTAATCTTTTGATATCAGATACAACATCAGAGTATTTGATATGTTCAATATCACTATGCTAGCGATTATTTGAAGTTCAACCAAAACTTCCAACATAATTTAATGTTTCTTAAATGATAAAAACATGTGCTATAGACTAAATAGGCTAGGCAAACTATTGAACATATATTATTTCCCCAAGATGATAGAAGCTGTTTCAAAATTGAATTTAAAAAAACGCACACTCACACCAAAAATGTTTTGATGTTTTCTAGACTCCCAAGACAACACTGGTAAGTGACTAGGTGAGAACAAAAATCATACTTCTGACAGTTGTGCTAATCTCTTGAAATTTGCCCCAAAATGCCCAGTAACCATGAGGATGCGGTCCAAAATGAAGGCTTTGGTTTCTCTCATAAAACTCTTTCTTCTCTCATATTTCCCTCTTCGACAATAGGACAAATTATTTCCTAAGGCTGTAGGGACTTCTTTAAAATTTGTTTTTGATATGTTAGGTTAGATACTATGAGACTTGCATTTGTATATATTGGGCAACCTTTTAGATAAGAGTTGGACCTCTAGTCTAGAGAGAGAACTTAGGGAGCGACGGATAAAGAAAGAGAACTTAAGTCTGTGAAATTGCCTAAGTGGTGAATGTAGAATAAAAGAGAGTTGACCCTCAGGAACTCAAAAATCTGGAGGAAATAAGAGGGAGTTCTCCAAGGATATGAGCAGGAACAGTCAGAGAAGTAGTAGCATGAATCTGGACAAGTGTAGTATCATGTATTTTGATTGAAACAAATATTTCAAAGAGGGTAATCAACTCTGTTTACTACTATTGATAGTACAGGGTTAGATAACCAACACCACTGTGGTTATCAGTGACCTTGATAACAGCTGCTTCAATGAAGGGAGTAGGTGAAACATGGTCTGGATGACTCGGAAAGAGAATGTAAATACAAAGAGGAAAGATTTCAAGGAATTTTGAATAAAAATGAATGGATAATTGAGAAAGTTCATGGAGAGAGATGGAGAGCATTTTTAATAATAGAAAGAAATTACACTATGTTCATGGATCAATGGAACTGAATTACTAAGAAGTGAAAAAAATGTGGCTTTACAGTATAGCAAGGAAATAATTGTCATGTGGTTTCCTTGAATGGGAAAGAGAGGATGGAATCTAGTTGACGAGAGGCAGACAGATGAGGGAGAGTTCCTCAAATGCACAGGGAGAAGAGCAGAGTTTGCAAGGTGGACAGAAGTAGTAGTGGTAGCATATGACACTTTCTCAAATGATAAGTTGTCTTATCATTCAGGTCTCAGTGTTGCTCTCACTGTTTGGGGAACCTTCCTTGACCACTCAATTCAAGCAGCTCTCCCTTTCAGGGAGGCTGCTGCAAACCTATTTTACCCTCTGATGGCACTTGTAGCTCTTTGACATTGTAGTTCATGCTTCATTTGCTTGCTCATGTATCTCCCAACTAGGAACACAGACTTCCTTCTTTTCTTTACCGCTATGTCCTTAATTTCACAAACAGAAATGCAAGGAACACAAAGAATAAGTTTAATATATAAATGTTGAATGAGTAAATCAATAAAAATGCAGAAACAAGCCTTTTCTAGAATTTAATTTGTTTTAAAATGTGCTGTTACCAGTATCAAGCATTTTTTTTCTAGATTTTTTCTTTTTTTTCATATAGGTAGCAAAGTCTGTCGTAGTTGTTTCTGTACTACTTGCTCTACTGTAAAGGCACATGCCGCAGTCTGGCTGGGCACAAATGCCGCAGTCTGGCTGGGCACACAATCACGAGCCACCACACAGCTTGTAGATTCAAACAGCAACTCTTTATTCCCGAACTCACACCAGCCGTCTACAATCACGTTCTGGGGAAATCCACGTTCTCTGCCCAAATCCACGTTCTCTGCCCAAATCCACCTCCACTGGGCTTCTATCTCCAAAATATATTGTCTGAATCCCGTGAGAACTCAAGGGGAACTCAGGCAGCAGGATACGCCCTATTCCCAGCAGGAATAATCTTAAACCTTAAACCTGGAACCTAAACTGGGAACGCCCTAAACACGATTATCTTAAAACCGGGAACACCCTAATCTGCCTTGGTCCTTGAGCAAGGTCACTTACATTCAATGTCACTGCAACATGTCAGCAACATGGGGTACGCTGGCAAGGAAATTGTCATACCTACTTGGCTAATGGCTCCCAGCATCTCCCCCCTTCTGATTAATTAAACAACAAGCAATGTGGCTTAAGGACCGTGCCTGGTAGGTTGTCCAATTCAACATATGGTTCTTACCCGTCATGGGAAAAACTGACCTTTAGGCGTCAGCCTCCTGTCTTAGGTTGATACCACTGCAATTGAATCATACCCGTCACTGACTACTGGTCCAGCATACAGCCATACTGTGGATAGGTCTATGCACCAGTGGGGGGGTGAGGTTCTTTGCCTCACCTCTGTTGGCCCCCAAATTTGGCCTTGGTGCCAGTGGGGGAGTGAGGTTAATGTGGCTTATGGACCGTGCCTGGTAGGTTGTCCAATTCAACATATGGTTCTTACCCGTCATCGGAAAACTGACCTTTAGGCGTCAGCCTCCTGTCTTAGGTTGATACCACTGCAATTGGATCATACCCGTCACTGACTACCGGTCCAGCATAAGCCATTGGCCCCCAAATTTTAGACCATCACTAGCAGAAGGGAGGAGTATACAGAAATGCCACGACACCAAGCCAATTGACGGCTCCTTGGGAAAAATTGCATCACTGGTGACACCATCAGCAAAGATATGCCAGCACTACCACAACTAACATGGGGTGCACTGGCAAGGAAATAAAATTTGCATCACTGGTTAATCACTGTTGCAGATGTAAGAATGGCCAAGCTGGAGTTCTGGATATCTGCTGTTATGGATTTGAGTCAAATCATCTTCTTTTCGATCTGTAGAAACTGTTTTAGTTAATCTCTCTGGAATCCAAATGGGCTGCTGTTCTCCCTGTGGAAAAACACAAACAAACCCCGACTCCAGACAATCACTGGGTCAGGACCTTTCCATTGTCCTGTTAGAATATCTTTCCAAAGTACCTTAGGCTTATGTACATTTTTTGGATACATATGCCTTTCCGCAGCACTAAGTCCTGATGAATCCAAATTTAAAAAGTTTAGAGTAAAAAGCGTTATTTTAAGTTTATCTTTGGGGGATATATACCCCCTTCCAATTCCCTCTTTTTGCTTTAATAAGTATGTCTGTATCTAATAGTTGTCTTAGCTTTTTGCATTTTCTATCTGTGTAATACCTTACTTGACATTTTCAACCATTTTCTATCTTATTTCTATCTTCTAGTTTTTTTTTTCCTAAGGTTTGTATTTTTACCCTTAGTTGCTTATTTTCCTCCTAGTTTTTTTTTTTTCTATTTTGTGGGTTTAAAATTCTTGTCTTCCTACATTTTTTCTATCTTCCTACATCTTCTTTATCTTTTTTCTTTTTAACTTTCTATACTTCTGTCTTTAAAGTTTTTCACTTTAAATTTTTAATCTTCTTTATCTAAATATCTTTTATCCTATTATCTTCCCATTTTTTTAAAGTAATGCCTTTAAGATTAACTAGGCTTCGAATGATGCAATAAAGCAATCTTTTTCTGCCATGAAGGTATCTCGACCACCTTCAATTTAACCTTTTAAAGCCTTTTAATTATCATCTATACTGTACTTTTAAATGTACTTTTTCACCACCTACAACTTCACTCTTTTAAACGAGGCTTAGATTCTGATTAAATCGCTTCAATGTTAGTTTACATGGCTGCCCTTCAACCAAAGGCTTTTTTTTTTAACTCCATTGAGAAGCTTTGTCTCAATCTGCCATGTACAAATACCTTTTTCTTCTTTCTTCCTTTCTCAAGCTTTTAAAGTAAGTCTAGTTTCCTCAAAATCTTTTTAAATGGCATTTTACAACTTTTTACTTTACCACACAGAGATTATCTCATCTAGAAACACTTCTTTTTCCTTTAACCTTTTATATTAAAATATATTTCCACATCTTGAATCTTTTTCTATCTCTTTTTTAACCGTTAACCCTTTTTATAAATTCACATTTTGAAACAACTCTTATAAAATTTCTGATTTAGACAAATTACTCCACTTTAATAAGATGAAAGACTTTCATGTTTTTTATGATACTATAATACTATAATTGAAACCCAACTGAAACTTCTTATACTCTTTGTATATAAATTACACATGATAGAATCTTAACTCTTAGTAACCTTGTTTTAGCAAAGACACAGACCAAAGCAATATTAAACTTTTTTCCATTCACCAATTTATGAAAACACACATGCTTAAATATATTACCTTATGTAACTTAATAAGTAAAGAGTGGTTGATGTTTCAACATTTTAGCTTTGTAAATTAATCAGAACTTTGTAGAAACCAAGATCTTAGACAAGTGTAGCAAACAGAACTAGCCATCTCTTTCTTGTTGAAGAAAAATCCTTCTACAGGATACCATGATGGTCCCATTGATATACTTAATAACTCGTCTTTAAAAAGCCATGGGCTACATTTTTGTATTGTATCAACATATGCCCTAATTGTTCTTGGTCTCACTGGGGCGCCTCCTTCCTCTAACAATTTATCTTGCTCGGAGGCGAACAACTTCAAACCTTGAGTCAACCATTTTCCCCAGTTTGCCTGAGAAAGTTCTAGGAACAGGCAACTTGAAATAAAAACAAAATAAATCAAAACAATAACACATTGTTTTTTGAAATGTTCACCCATTCTTTCTCTCTTCCTCAAGGGTGAGAAATTTCACTTACCTCTAAGCTTCAGAAGTTCCCCACACGGGACGCCAAATGCCGCAGTCTGGCTGGGCACACAATCACGAGCCACCACACAGCTTGTAGATTCAAACAGCAACTCTTTATTCCCGAACTCACACCAGCCGTCTACAATCACGTTCTGGGGAAATCCACGTTCTCTCCCAAATCCGCGTTCTCTCCCAAATCCACTTCCACTGGGCTTCTATCTCCAAAATATATTGTCTGAATCCCGTGAGAACTCAAGGGGAACTCAGGCAGCAGGATACGCCCTATTCCCAGCAGGAATAATCTTAAACCTTAAACCTGGAACCTAAACTGGGAACGCCCTAAACACGATTATCTTAAAACCGGGAACACCCTAATCTGCCTTGGTCCTTGAGCAAGGTCACTTACATTCAATGTCACTGCAACATGGGGTACGCTGGCAAGGAAATTGTCATACCTACTTGGCTAATGGCTCCCAGCATCTCCCCCCTTCTGATTAATTAAACAACAAGCAATGTGGCTTAAGGACCGTGCCTGGTAGGTTGTCCAATTCAACATATGGTTCTTACCCGTCATGGGAAAAACTGACCTTTAGGCGTCAGCCTCCTGTCTTAGGTTGATACCACTGCAATTGAATCATACCCGTCACTGACTACTGGTCCAGCATACAGCCATACTGTGGATAGGTCTATGCACCAGTGGGGGGGTGAGGTTCTTTGCCTCACCTCTGTTGGCCCCCAAATTTGGCCTTGGTGCCAGTGGGGGAGTGAGGTTAATGTGGCTTATGGACCGTGCCTGGTAGGTTGTCCAATTCAACATATGGTTCTTACCCGTCATCGGAAAACTGACCTTTAGGCGTCAGCCTCCTGTCTTAGGTTGATACCACTGCAATTGGATCATACCCGTCACTGACTACCGGTCCAGCATAAGCCATTGGCCCCCAAATTTTAGACCATCACTAGCAGAAGGGAGGAGTATACAGAAATGCCACGACACCAAGCCAATTGACGGCTCCTTGGGAAAAATTGCATCACTGGTGACACCATCAGCAAAGATATGCCAGCACTACCACAACTAACATGGGGTGCACTGGCAAGGAAATAAAATTTGCATCACTGGTTAATCACTGTTGCAGATGTAAGAATGGCCAAGCTGGAGTTCTGGATATCTGCTGTTATGGATTTGAGTCAAATCATCTTCTTTTCGATCTGTAGAAACTGTTTTAGTTAATCTCTCTGGAATCCAAATGGGCTGCTGTTCTCCCTGTGGAAAAACACAAACAAAACCCCGACTCCAGACAATCACTGGGTCAGGACCTTTCCATTGTCCTGTTAGAATATCTTTCCAAAGTACCTTAGGCTTATGTACATTTTTTGGATACATATGCCTTTCCGCAGCACTAAGTCCTGATGAATCCAAATTTAAAAAGTTTAGAGTAAAAAGCGTTATTTTAAGTTTATCTTTGGGGGATATATACCCCCTTCCAATTCCCTCTTTTTGCTTTAATAAGTATGTCTGTATCTAATAGTTGTCTTAGCTTTTTGCATTTTCTATCTGTGTAATACCTTACTTGACATTTTCAACCATTTTCTATCTTATTTCTATCTTCCAGTTTTTTTTTCCTAAGGTTTGTATTTTTACCCTTAGTTGCTTATTTTCCTCCTAGTTTTTTTTTTCCTATTTTGTGGGTTTAAAATTCTTGTCTTCCTACATTTTTTCTATCTTCCTACATCTTCTTTATCTTTTTTCTTTTTAACTTTCTATACTTCTGTCTTTAAAGTTTTTCACTTTAAATTTTTAATCTTCTTTATCTAAATATATTTTATCCTATTATCTTCCCATTTTTTTAAAGTAATGCCTTTAAGATTAACTAGGCTTCGAATGATGCAATAAAGCAATCTTTTTTCTGCCATGAAGGTATCTCGACCACCTTCAATTTAACCTTTTAAAGCCTTTTAATTATCATCTATACTGTACTTTTAAATGTACTTTTTCACCACCTACAACTTCACTCTTTTAAACGAGGCTTAGATTCTGTTTAAATCGCTTCAATGTTAGTTTACATGGCTGCCCTTCAACCAAAGGCTTTTTTTTTTAACTCCATTGAGAAGCTTTGTCTCAATCTGCCATGTACAAATACCTTTTTCTTCTTTCTTCCTTTCTCAAGCTTTTAAATTAAGTCTAGTTTCCTCAAAATCTTTTTAAATGGCATTTTACAACTTTTTACTTTACCACACAGATTATCTTATCTAGAAACACTTCTTTTTCCTTTAACCTTTTATATTAAAATATATTTCCACATCTTGAATCTTTTTCTATCTCTTTTTTAACCGTTAACCCTTTTTATAAATTCACATTTTGAAACAACTCTTATAAAATTTCTGATTTAGACAAATTACTCCACTTTAATAAGATGAAAGACTTTCATGTTTTTTATGATACTATAATACTATAATTGAAACCCAACTGAAACTTCTTATACTCTTTGTATATAAATTACACATGATAGAATCTTAACTCTTAGTAACCTTGTTTTAGCAAAGACACAGACCAAAGCAATATTAAACGTTTTTTCCATTCACCAATTTATGAAAACACACATGCTTAAATATATTACCTTATGTAACTTAATAAGTAAAGAGTGGTTGATGTTTCAACATTTTAGCTTTGTAAATTAATCAGAACTTTGTAGAAACCAAGATCTTAGACAAGTGTAGCAAACAGAACTAGCCATCTCTTTCTTGTTGAAGAAAAATCCTTCTACAGGATACCATGGTGGTCCCATTGATATACTTAATAACTCGTCTTTAAAAAGCCATGGGCTACATTTTTGTATTGTATCAACATATGCCCTAATTGTTCTTGGTCTCACTGGGGCGCCTCCTTCCTCTAACAATTTATCTTGCTCGGAGGCGAACAACTTCAAACCTTGAGTCAACCATTTTCCCCAGTTTGCCTGAGAAAGTTCTAGGAACAGGCAACTTGAAATAAAAACAAAATAAATCAAAACAATAACACATTGTTTTTTGAAATGTTCACCCATTCTTTCTCTCTTCCTCAAGGGTGAGAAATTTCACTTACCTCTAAGCTTCAGAAGTTCCCCACACGGGACGCCAAATGCCGCAGTCTGGCTGGGCACACAATCACGAGCCACCACACAGCTTGTAGATTCAAACAGCAACTCTTTATTCCCGAACTCACACCAGCCGTCTACAATCACGTTCTGGGGAAATCCACGTTCTCTCCCAAATCCGCGTTCTCTCCCAAATCCACTTCCACTGGGCTTCTATCTCCAAAATATATTGTCTGAATCCCGTGAGAACTCAAGGGGAACTCAGGCAGCAGGATACGCCCTATTCCCAGCAGGAATAATCTTAAACCTTAAACCTGGAACCTAAACTGGGAACGCCCTAAACACGATTATCTTAAAACCGGGAACACCCTAATCTGCCTTGGTCCTTGAGCAAGGTCACTTACATTCAATGTCACTGCAACATGTCAGCAACATGGGGTACGCTGGCAAGGAAATTGTCATACCTACTTGGCTAATGGCTCCCAGCAGGCACACTCCTGAGAGTTTTGTCATCATGAACTGGATTTCTCACAGACATGTTACAGTCTGCAGACAGGGAGCATTAAGGGAGAGGAACAGCTCTAGCCACAAAAAAAGGTTCAGCTCATCTTGCTGAAGCACTGTAAAGGATGACGTCGAGAAAGGAAAAGATCATTCAGAACATTATAAAAAGCCCAGAATTCAAAACCAATGAATAGGAGAGAAAATTACCCTTAAATGTTTGTCTAGCACTTGATATTTGTTTAGCAGAATTTTTATTAATACTGCACCAAATCACTTTGGAGGTCAGTTAATATTACTGCACTCATTCTTACACTTTTACAGAGCCGTAAACTGAAACTGTGAGAGATTAAGTGCTCTGTACAAAGGAAGTTATGTGCAGCTGCTGGAAAAGGAGCTCACAACCATCCTGCCTGCTTTTCTTAGCCCACCTAAGCCTCCTATCCGGCTAAGAACAACAGTGTGACAGAGTCAATGGCTGGATGATTACCAGCAGCAATAATTGACCACCATATATATATATATATATATATATATATATATATATATATATATACTTTTTTATAATACTGATTTTGCTTCTCTGGGCTAACGTGTATTGACCTGAAGAAAATATAGTTCATTCATGAATATTGAGTCCAAATCAAGCTAGAAGTGCATAGGCCTTGGTTGAACTATGCCAAAAAAACAATTAGACATTACCCAGCGCCCTGCATTTAACCTGTTATTTATACCAGTTAGGCATGGGGAATCCTTGAAATTATCTATGGCTAGACACCTTGGAAATTTTACCAGTTTATTTTTCAAAGTTCAACTGGTCACTGTTGCCAAATAGAAATTGAAAAAGGCAAAGAAATTGGGGAACTGAGAAAAAGGAACACACACTATGAAAATAAAATTAAATTTAAAAAGAAAAAAGAAAAACAAGTTTGGTAGAATGCAAGGGAATTTTGATAAAAGAAGAAAGAAATATAAAATGAAATCCCCTTTGCCTCTAGTTTTATAATTTTTAGTCCTGAAGGTTTTGTTTTGAAAAGTTGATCATTCTTCTTTCAAACTCATGTTCCCAAATGAGAAAAAGCATTCCATTCTCCTCTGTCTCCAATGAAGAGAATTTCACACCCCACTTCCAAACCACATATTAGAATAATAATATTCTGCCTGGGATATAGAATGACTTCCATAATCCTCCTCCTTATTCACCACACAAAGACTTCTGCAAAAATAGAACATAAAGAAATATTGTTTGATTATGTTCCCTCAAATGAGGTAAGTGTCATGTAGTCAAAGGGCAAAATAGAAGATCCACTTACAGGATCTATAAATGTGGAACAATCATTCATGTTTGCTCATTCTTTTGTAATTTTTTTCCACCTTCCCTTCTTTTCTTCTAATTTTTTTCATGATGTTAATTGCTAATTTTTGATCTTCTCAAAGAATCAGGCCATGATCTTGTTATTAATAAAGGTCATCCTCCAACCTTTATTAATATAAAAGGTAAGAAAGTGGGTTCTATTGATAAAACAGTATCTTTCTATGCTTCATCTCCTTTATTACTCTCATCTTTTCAATTTCTTCCCCTTAACCTTGAACCCTGATTCATTTTTTTTTTAACTTCTGGAATTCCATTCTAAATCATAGTCCTAATTTGAGGAGAAAATTGAGGACAAGACAATATTTGTAAAGTAAAAAATAGAATTGGATAAACCTCCCCAAATAGAAATAAATTCAATTTTCTTTTCTGTGAGATATAGTATAAAAATATTTAAATATTACAGAGAATATTCAATACTTCGGACATTCATGTTAAATGAAAAGACTGGCACAAATAATATAAGTATATGATTATAAATATATATATATGAAGAAGAAAAAAACAGAAATACAAGTCAATGTTAACATATTTGTTAAGTATTATTTTGTTCTTTTTTCTGTATTCTACATTTTTCTATAAAATACACCATTTTATTTAATCTTTTGTAATGTAAAAAGACCCACATTAATTCTTCTTCTTCCTTTTCCCCTTAAGGCATTTCTTGATTCTTAGAATGGATGTTTGTGGGCAAAAATATATATATTTGGATTAGACCAAGTTTCTGTTCTCTGAGCCAGTTGATAAGGCAGGGATTTAGAAGGAGAAAGAGTTATATAATCGGAATTTTATTAAAACTGTCTGGGATTTTATAGATCATCTGTTTGAAAACCTGCATTTTATAATGGAGGAACTGAGGAGGATAAAACTAGAAAAATATAAAGAGCAGATATGTAGATGGAACTAGTAGACATGTTGGGAGTTGAACTGAGTTTTTGCATTTGTAATTATCTCAGAGGCCTCTGAATATGATTAACATATCTAGGTGACAGAATATTGCTAACCTTCTAACTCACCCTCCTTGCCCCCACTGCTTTGCTAATGCCTTTCAGTTCTCTGCATCAAATGGCTTCTTTCTCTGAGAAATCTAGAGAGCCAGTGTTTACAAACCCCAGAGTGAGAGAAGAAGATATGTGTTAAAATTGTCTGAGATCTAGGAAGAGTGTGTGCAGTAGACCTGTGGAGCTCATCCAGGTACCCCTCCCCTGCCGAGGTTCCCATTCAGTCAGCTTCTGACAAAGGCTGCCAACTATTCCCTGATGAGTCCCTCTCTAGGATGTGTCCCTTGTCTTTGATCAAGGAGACCTTCTTCAAGTTAGACCCCTCCCACAGAGAGAGCATTCTGCACTTAATGACGGGTCCTGTAAGGGAATAAAGACCCATTCCATTTGCCTCCATTTGGGACAATGTTGAGAGCCCTTTTATTCCCAGAGCTCTCTGTATAATCAGCTGTAACTCTGCTGCAATTGCACTGCAGGTCTTCAGGTCAGCTTCTCCCAGTATTCATCTCAATTCCCTTGTTTTTCCAGTCAAACTCACACGGACAAATCTGTCTCCGTCTGTTTCACAATGAATCCATCCTAAACCAATAAAACAGTACCATCATTTAAGAAGTTCATTACAAAATTTATAATTCAGGTTGAATGAAAATATGTTGCTCTCAACTTCTTACTGATGATAAAAGAAAAACAAGGACCTGGTTTCAGAATTACAGACCCTCCCTTCCCAGAAGCAAAATCTGACAGAGTTGAACAATTATCTATTGAATTTTATCAATTTAGACAACTAACCTGGCTCGAGTACTCCTTCCTGTAAAAGGAAGTTTTTACACTGATTAATGTTTTTCTTTATTTCTACTTTTTACCTCTGTTGATGCTTCAAGTGTATATAATAGGAAAATTAATCTGTGGGCCTTCATCATCTTTACTACTCAAAGTAAGGTAACTGTACGAGCAGCAGGGGCATTACCTGGGAACCTGTAAGAAAGGCAAAATCTCAAAGCCTACCCCAGACCTACTGACATGATCAATCTTTGATCAAGATGCCCAGGTGTTGCCTGTACCTGGAAGCTTAACAACCAACAAACTACTCCATTGTTGTCAAATCAGCCTGCTCATTAAGCATAGGCATTTGCAGAAAGAAAACAGCATTGAACAAGACTTAAGCTTCTGCTTTCATTGTACTGAGTGCCTTGGGCAAGTACATCTTCATTTCCTCAGTGTCTGCTCACTCTTAAAAATTCCTGCCTGAGCCTCCTATGTAGCTAGGATTATAGGCATGCACCACTCCACCTGGACATATATGACTTTATTCAATTTTTTTACAGATTTTTACTGAGCGTCTATTTGGGATCAGGCACTATTTTAAAGGTACTACTATTATAAAGAACAATACAGATACAAGTTCTACCTGCCAATCATTCTGCACATATGCACTGAGTATATACTGTATGTTGTACTATAAGGATTATAATAAATAAGAAAGATCTACTTGGAGCCAACAGTTGAAGACAAGACAAACACTGAATAAATCACTACCAAAAATGTGTCAGTGCTATAAAGGAGAACAAAAAAAGCACAGTCAGAGCTTATACTAAGGGAATTAGACTATGTTAAAGGAACTTCTCAAAACATATCTACCTTGATGTTACTTCCTGACTAATACAGGTGCACAGACAAATAAACATGAAATCCCAAAACCATGGCATGAATGATGTAAACAGTGATGTGTGGGTGCTTAGGAGGCCTTTAATGCAGAGTTAAGGAGAGAATATAGTACAGAATACTAATGGATGGGCAGGGCTGACAGAGTTCTCTCAGAGGCAATGTCATTTGTTAAGACCTTGTAATATTAGTATAAAAAAAAAAAAAGAATTCTGAGAAACATGGAAGCTAGAATGCCCAAATAGGGAGAAGAGCATGTATCAGAGTTTTGAAACAGAGAAGTAACATAATCAAAAACACATTTTAGAGGCATCTATTTTCACTATAGAGAACGGATCAGTAGTGCACCCTGTAAACACCTCCTAACTGGTCTCCTAGGTAGAATTCAGAATTACTCCATTTGAACTTGTTTTTAATTTCATCTCTGTGGCTACTCTGAGCCGGACTCTCACTTCTCCTGTATATTGTTGTATTAACCATGCCAATTTATCTGATATTTAAACATCTGAGGAATTGCTCACCCTGGAGGGACTCTGGCCCTCCCTGTAATAGAAGAGTGTGCTTTTCATACTCAGACAAACCAATACAGAGCTCAAGCTCTAACTACTTTCTTTGCCAGCCACTCTCCTATTTTCCTAATCACCTTAGGGCCAGCACCTGTCAACAAGAGACAGTTCCTACACCTCAGAGCCCACTGAAATTATACCAACTCTATAGCTTGCTTTGCCCATCCTTACCTGGAAACAACAAAAAAATCCTTCCTTGCCTATATTTTCCCTCACTACCTCTACTTCTTAACCAGTCCTGGAGTTTCTCTGTGTGGCCCTCTGTGTTATGGTAACCAAATACAATTGGTTCACATATTGGTGAGCACAAAGTCAAAAATCACCACTGGGAGATGAGAGAGAGGAGAAAGATTTATTACCTGTAGCAGGTAAGGAGACATCTTGGTTTATTTCTAAAGTGATGTTCTCCCTGAGGAAAGAAAGCATTGAGTTTTATTCTGCAAACATATATATTCAAATAGGAAAACACATTAGGGGTGGGCACATTTCTGAGCATGCTCAGTTTAAGGTCATAGTTCAAGAAAGAAAACTGTCAGACATATTCCTGGGCATGCTCAGCTCAAGATCATAGAGCACATATTCAAAGAAGAGAGATAGCAATGCTAATGCTTCTGGCTAGTCTCTGTATATTATTATAATGAACCAAGTTTACTATAGGTCGCCTAAAAGAATGAGTGAGAGTGGCTCATGACCTTGCCTTCTTCTCTCCAAGTTCCTCCAAAAGGTGATAGCTAAAACAAAAAGAAAAGACAATTCTCAAGGTACATTAATGCAGGAATTTCCGCCCCCCCCCCCAAGGTGCCCTCTTTACTTAGCAGCTAACATTATATCTTTCCCCTCCTCTTGGGAACTGTGAATATCAAACTATCTTTTCAATAGCGATCATCTTCTGATCTGTTGACTTTACCATTCTTGAATAAAAATAAAACCTATAGTTTAAGACAGCTATCTCATTTAGGTTGTATAACACTCTTATAAGGCGGGGTTCATTTTACCCATTTTTTGAGATGACTAAGCTGAAACTCATGCATCTTAGAGCTTTATATTTTTTAAAACCAATATGATATGGGGAAAAGTAATATTTCTAGCATAACAGGCTAGCCAGGATTCAAATCCCACTTGGTATGAGTCTGGCAGTAACAAAGAACCTCAAGAATCTTAGTCTTTTACATATAAAATTTATGATCTATTCACCAAGCCCTTTACAAACCAGGATGCTCTCCAGGGCACTTCGATTCCCAGCATCGAAACCTGGGTCCTTCCAGGTGCTGTTCTGTGGCTCCACCATCTCAATACATGGCTTGTTTGGTATCAAAACAGACAAAGAAAGAGCAAAAAGAACTAATGACTGACCATAAGTATCCTAAACAGGAAGTGACACTGTCACATCTAGATAGATTAGACCATTAGCAGAACTTATTAGCTAACCTAACCACAAGAAAGTTGTAAAATATAGTGGAGTGCATAGATTTTTTGTGAGTATTACTGCCCGAGACACACACTTCCACCAATTTTTAGTTTTTTTTACTGTGGGAAATAGTCTTACATTCCACCGGCATATTATAGTGTCCCAAGTGCAGAGTTCAATGGCTGTTGTATTGGAAAAACTCAGTTGTGAATCATTCCTTCCATTTTTAACACATGGACACATTTAGAGCTTAATATATTATTCCCTTTATAACCAGTCAGAGCACCAATATATTTTCATTGGTGAAATAACTTCTTTGCTTACTTATACTTACAATATAAATTACTAAAATTGGATTCTACTTTTTTCTGATAATCACTTTCAACTTTGGTTTGGGACATCTTGTATGCTTTTATTTGCAGTTGTTCAGACTTTTTTTTAAATTCATATTCTAGAAACTGCATCATGCACAGATAACTCTCAATATTCAAATGCTGTAGGTCTAAAGAAAAAAAGGTCTTTTGGGATACTACAGAAATTATATCAACCTCTCATTCCCTGTTTAATCCATGTCATTATTTCTCTATCAACTGCTTCTTCCTGTCGCATTAATAAGTGTCTGTATATTTCAAGATCCCCCAAGTGAATGATCTAATCGGTATAGTTAAACATTTTTTCCATTGTAGCAACTCTTTGAGGCCAAGTTCTCATAGGGGGCCCCTTCATGGACCACTGCTTAGGCTATCCACTTGGTGCCTTGGTCAGTCACACAACCCTTCAACAATCTTACACAGAGCTGCTGAAGCTCATATAAAACAATATGCACTATAAGTCACCTCTGACTGCCTGCTCAGTAGATAGGTCAGGGTGTTGCAAAGTCAGAGTTTCATGGATCCCTCTCCAAAATAGCATTTTTTATCCATGAATAGAGCTACATTTGTTATTTTCAGTTTAGTGTTGGCTTAGTATTCTGGAGAGTAGGAAAATATTGAACCACAGGGTAAACCACCCATGGCATAACCAGCAGATGGGTTCTTCCCGACAAAGAAAAATATATGAAAAGCATGTCTTCTAGCCAATTTCATCTCTGTCACTCATAGCATTTTTTTAAAGGATGCCTACAACCTTTTACAGATTTCCCCCAACTGTTTGTTGTACTATTGGATTTTGTTAATTTACATTTTGAATTATTGTAGAAATGGTACTGTTACCATGACAAAGAAAAACGCAAACTGGGTTATGATCTCAAACACCTAGGTCATCCAGTGAGTGCACAAGAGTAGTATGATAATTGTAAATTTAAACAAGAAGAGAAAACAGATCAATTATGAGCAAAGAGCATGACTAATCTATAAGTAGCCTTTCTACTGTGGAGCATTGTGTAAAATATTAAAGGATTTTTTAAAGGGTAAAAAAAATACTGGAACAAAGACTAAAATCTCTCATAAATTCAGTTTTCCATAAACAAAAGGAAGATAAATTAAAGAAAAAGAGCCATCACTTAATTGGCAAGTATATTTTCCTAGATCAGTTCAGTGGAGCATTAGTTATGATTAGGGAGGGAACATTGGAAGTAGCCTGTGTTCCTTGCTGGTTGAGTGGATGACCAAGATGTGCCAGATGCATTTCATGGAGCAGTATGGACTTTAGAAGCAACATATTATATTTTTTTCTGGCAGCACAGACACTTAAAAAATTGTAAGAGCATTGAGATATTTACATGATATCACATATATAAAAAAAATATATATATAGTGTGTGTATATATATATATATATATATATATATACACACACACACACACACATACATACATACAATAAAACACAAAATGAAACCAAAAGACACATGTTGATATATTTGCCTATGGCAATAGAACCAACACTTTTCAGTAAAATACCTGAATGGCCCAAGAACTTTCTGAGTACAATTCAAACTGTCCTGTGTGGATAATCCCATTTTCAATGGCCAAAGACGTGCCTCAAATTTCCAGACTACAATTCCGGCGCCCCTTCCATCCTGCCTACCTCTGCTCTGAGGAGATTTGGACTGGTAGAGATAAAAGGAAAGTAGGTTAAAGCAAATAACACAGTCTTTGTGTTGGACAGACGCTAATTTTCCTGTTGGGAAATAGACATTGCATCTGAGATCCCAGAGAGGAGAGAGAGACAGTCCTCTTCAGTCATGACAGCATGTTTACTACTTAATGTATATTTTAGTTTATACAGGGCTTTTTGATTTTGTTTGGTTTTGCTTTGCATTGTCTTTAATAATAGTCCATCCAAACATCAACAGATTCAAAAGACTATCCAAACAGCCAGGGAAACTATTATAGTTAATAACCAAGCCTTAGCAACCATTCAATTAGTTGCTTAACACAGTACAAATAAATCGAAAAGCAATAGACTCAAAACTACATAGAAATGTGGATTAATTGTCAACAGTACATCCATCACCTGGTTAGGTTTGGGATTCTGTGAGCCACAAATATGATGTTCCACCATCTAGGATGTGACAAGTAGGCAGGAAAATAAAAGGTAGTCATGGTACTGAGTATTACAGGTGACCAGGTGTCAGGTCCCAAGCTTTTGCACAATTGAAAATGATTACAGAGTATTCCCTTTGATAAAGGTTCAGGGCAGTAGATACTGGTAAGTGTGGCAAAGGGAACTTTTTAACTATAGCTAAGGGAAAGTTACGAGGGCCTAAGTAATAGAAAAGAGCCAAGACCAATTTGAAAGCTTCCAATCACACGTAACAAAGCACTTTCTTTTTCATGGGAATTGTGGCCAGGTGAGGGATCGGCTTATGAAGGTAGTCTCTGAGTGACATGATTTATCAGGAGGCCCACAAACTCAATGACACAATTCCACACCATGATACACTGGACAAGTTATATGAGTTTCTAAATGAGATGGATACAGGATGAGAAATGGAGACAAGATTGTATGATTTAGGAAACAAATCATAGCCTTCCTGAATTTGCACATTTAACACTTAATCTCTAAATTATTGCAACCAGAGAAACCAACATTTTCATTCCTGCAGAATGACTGACACATGGTTTAATGTTGCTCTCCTCTCCTGGGAATGTGCTTTCCCTAAGAGCCTAGTGAAAAGAGGCTTGTCTGGTCCTATCTCTGGAAAGAGATCATTGACAATGCCAGCTTTGATATTTATTACCTTCACAGTGAAGCTAGAAAAATTATGAAAAGAAACTTATAAGTGAAACAAAGACTGTCTCAATATTATTCACATAGAACAAGTTGTGTTTGGGGCAACGTTCTTTCTTCTCCTAAGGCCAAGGGTGACATTCAACATATGAAAGAGCCAATGTGGCACAGGCACAGACCAATCAGGCTGCATAAAAATCAACTATAGTTACACTGGTGCATATTGGCAGAGAACAGCCTAAAGCCACAATGAAGTAACTTCCAAATATTAAGAGACTGTTTTTCTACTTTGTATTGGAGGAAGTCCAAACAGCTAGTTTTGCTTTCCAGATTACATCAAAAAAACTTGCCAAAGGTGCCTGGAGTCCCTATGGTCCCCACTGTAGTTTCATATTGCAGGAATCCCCAGGCCTCTGCCAACCATTCTCTGTCCCAGTCAGACTTCACACACAATGCAAGAGCAGTTCCTTAGAGTGACACTCTGGACCTGGACCTAGACCAATAGTGATTATCACTCCATTCTGTACTCAGCTAAAGGATGAAGAGGTCTCCAAGTGCCCACATTCTGTGAACAAATGCACCAGGCTCCAACAGTGCTTGAATGTCTGAAAGATACGGGAGCATTAACTGGCCACCCAGTCCCGTGGCTCCACCTTCATGGCTTCCTTGCTCCTTCTCCCTCCTCCTTGAAAGGCCTACTTCAAACAGAAGGGGGGAAAGGAAGGACAGTAGAATAAAATAGACATTATTATTGCTGTGTGTATATACGTGACTGCATGACCAATGCAACCTGTACACTCAGAATAATGAGAAATTATATCCCATCTGATTCAAATGTATGATATGTCAAGGTCATTGTACTGTCACGTGTAACAAATTAAAACAAATAAAAAATTAAGAAAAATAAAAGAAAGAAACATTATAGGTGTCATCTTTTCCACGTTGCTGGGGAAGATTCTTGCCATTGATTACAACACTCTACAGCCTTCCTAGAACAATGCTTGAGTACAATGGTCCCTTGGTATTCACAGGAAATAAACTTCAGGACCTCTCAGGAATCATAGTCTATGGATGCCCATGTCCCTTTAATAAAATGACCCAATATTTGCGTATAACATTCATACATCCTCTTGAATACTTTGAAGCATGTCTAAATTACTTACAATAACCAATGCAAAGTAAATGCTGTGCAAATAACTGTCATGCCATATTGCTTAGGCTGTAATAACAAGGAAAAAAGTCTGCATTTATTTAGTATGGGTATAGGGTTGTTTGCTTGTTTGCTATTATATTTTTGATTTGCAATTGGTCATATCCATGGATGTAGGAACTATGAATACTGAGAGTTGACTCTATGCACATTTAGGAATTAATAAGCACTTTACCTGGAAATGTTATCCTGTCACTGTTCTCTAATACAGATATTCTAGCCACTTCCATAAAACAACACTAATATACAAGGAGTCAAATAAATATAGTAGAGTGGCTAACAACACAAGCTAAAGCCAGACTCAAATTCTGGCTTGTCCACTGAATAACTTGGAAATCTGGGATCAGTATCTTACTCTTCAGGTTTTATATCTATAAAATGAGGACAATAAAACCAACATCCTAGAATACTTGGGAGTCTTAAATGATTTACATGTAAAGGTGCTTAGAGTGATATGCAAACAGGGCATTCTACAATTATTAATAAATGGGAAATGTCTCCACAGCACAGACAAATTGGGAATTGATTCTGATAATTCAGTTGAATAATCAGATTTTCTAGGATCCTAGAGTTCACAATTTACCAAAATTTTGTTCTCCTAGATTCATCCAACAGACATCTCTAGAGAGATTGGAATGTGCCAAACTATGTGCCAACAGTTGGCAATATAAAAAGGAAAGAGATGGAGTTCTTATCATGTAAACTTTGCAATTGATTATGGGAGACAGGTACACACATGAGAAAATACAGAGTGATTTTAGATGGGGCACATAAAAATGGGTTAACCCACATCAGAAGGACAAGTTGGTATATGTCCCACACAAATCTTTGAATAGTGATTTTGTGAGGTCAAAACTTATAACTATACTATAAATAGAGACTCACACTCCAGGAGGCCTCATTTTCATTGATGGAAGAAGCAGAAAACAGATCTTGGGACTTCACATTAACTTAAAACAATCTCTTTTGGATAGTCAGATGCAATGCTTTCCCCAACATTATTCACCCACCCACAGAGGGAGCTGTGGCTTGTCCTATTATTAAAGAAAGGACATCTAGCCCTTGCTTTGTGTCTGAGCTCTGGCCAGCCCCAGACACTGTACTGGGTGTGGTGCTGATCTGTGTTCTGATCTCTCAGCATAGGGATGGAGATGGTTGCTTTCAGGACGCTCAGCTTTTCTCTCATTACCCCATCAAGATTTACCTTGATGCTGGCACCACAGCAGGTGTTTTAAGATTTAACTACATTTCCCTATGGCCCTGCTTTGCGCTATCTGTTTACGCTGTGGAAGCCTCCTGATAGACATTCTGATTTCTCTTTCTGGGATACCATCTCATGCCCCAGTTGTAAGGGTATATAGGGAACTTGCCTGGATCTGTTCTCTGGATCCAAAGTGGATTTGGGGGTAGTAGGAGGAGGTACCTCAGGCCTGGTGGAGAATAGCACCACAATTTCTGTTCTACTGAAGACCCCATTTGAGGTAAGATCTCTATCCTATGCTCTAGGCAATGTATGTAAATCCAGCCCCTCAAATCAAAGACTTTCAAAATCATCTGGATCTCTGTCAGCCTCAGGTCCAGAAACTAGCCCTAATGCAGAGCTCACTAAACTTGCTATCCTCTCCCCTTTTTCTCCAGATAGCTCCTCCCCACCAGTTTTCTTATTTCCAGTGTATGGAAAATTACCTTTATGCCATACCCTACATTTTCTCTATTCAGTAGCTTACAGTAAATCTTCCTTCCTTCAGCCCTCTAAGTTCTTAATATTTTAAGGGACTAGTTAATATTTAAAGGAAAGCTTCTGATTTCTCTTTCAACAAGCCTAGGTATTGCAAAGTGAATACCTTGGCTTTTCACTACTGTTGTCTCTGAAATTAGCTTCAAGAGCATGTTTTGGAATTCAAAAACCGAACATTGTCTCCTTTGTTCTTGGCTGGGTTCTGCCTCTCCCTGAAGCAAAGGATGTCATGACTCAACAGGAGGGAGCTATGGTGCCGAATGGGCTAAGGGGAAATTAAAAAAAAAAATACACAGAACAGAGAAATTCAAAATATTATTAAGCCTTCTTGGTCGCTGTTTTTTTGGTGCACTTTTTAAAAAAAATCCTAATTCTGAAAGATCAGGGAACAAAATAGCATTGGGCACATCTGTTCTCTAACACACCTTTGCTATCCAATGGCCTAGAGTGTGTCACAAGAATATAAAAGCAGGAACATTCATGAACAGGTGAAGCTGCATCATCACCCTGATTCAAAGGGTGAGTGAACAGTCCAACATCAGCAAAAAGAAGGCTTTGCCTCTGTCTGCAGTAAGCAAGGTTGTTCAGGAAGAGGTGAGCAGAAGGACAATGTGGGGAGCCTGACATGAATGACAGAATTGTGGGTTGAAAAAAAATCTATATAACTTCCCACAAGTGGATCATCAAATTTTTACCTAGTTATATCTTCCAGAATCAACTGGAGAATAAAGAGAGCCATTGTTCTAACTCTCCACAATTAACTAAATGCTGTCCTGTCCGTTATCTTACTTGATTCTTTGTGTGAAATAATTACAGTAACCCAATTTCCACTTAAAGAACCCAAGCCTCGCTGGCTTTCTTTAAACCAAAAGGTAGTTCAGACCTCTCCACATTGTCATCCTTTTAGGCCTAACTCTTTTATGCTGTTTCCTAAAGATCAATCCTGATCTCTATCATATGGCTTATTATTATTTGCTTATGATGTTTATTCATCTCAAATACCTGATCAACTTCAACTGACAACTAACTCATGCAGCATCCTCCAACCAGTGTAGACAGCAAAGCTTGCTTACTGTGCTGAATATCAGGTATCAAGTCATGTGTCCCTGATGGTTCATCTGTCCGCTGAAATGACTTCCAATTTTGAGGAAGCTCATAGTCTTCATGAGATGCTTTGTCGGGTCCGCCTATTTATCAGGTACTGTTTGTTCCCCAAAGAACTTTTTTCCTTTTCACTTTCCAAATCCATTGAAGTTATCTAACCCTCTATTTCCCAGGAAATCTCCTTCCCAAGGGATGGTCAGATCTTACCACCATTCTTGGCAAAATAAACTGTTAGGTATTTTATCTTACCTATCAGTGACAATTAATCTTTATGGCATAATAAGCCAAAAGTGTATTGGTTTAAAACATCCATTTACATAACTTGTGATTCTGCAGGTGGGTGATTTGGGCTGGGGATAGCAGGCAGTTCCAGTTTCAGCTGGGCTCAATCAGCACCCTCTGGGGTCACCTGCCAGGTCAGCTGGAAACTGGTTGGTCTAGAATGACCTCAGCCAGAATGGCTGTTCAAACATACTCACAAAGCAATTGAGCAGAATTTCAAAGATCTAGACTTGAAACTGACAGACCATCATTCTGTCATATTCTATTGGCTAAAGTAAATTTCAAGGTCAGCCAAGATTTAAAGATTGAGTAAAGACACTTTGTCTTTTGAGGGAAGCTGCTGTAAAATCCCCATTGCAGAGAACACAAATACAGGGAAATTCGAGCAATTGTAGCCATTTTTCTAAGCTATCCACCAAAGTATGACTGAAATTAATAATACAAAAAATATGTAAAGTTTTAACTATATAACACACTCTACTACGTGCTCCTTACATAAGTATACACTTAATCATTTTCCAACAAACATACTTACTTGTTAAAATGAAGCAGGTATTTAAAATAAATTCAATTAGGTTTGCCAAACATTTCTCTGTGTAATGCTAGGTATTGCACTACTCACGGAACATTATGGGCAAATGAGAAAATCACTACCACTAAGAAGCTTTCAGTCCAGTAGGAGAAACAAATAGGTAAATATATGTAATTATAGATATAGAAGCCCAAATGGGATTATAGGAGAAGGGCACATGATTTATAGCAAGTGACCCAGAGAAGGTTGTGGAGTGTCAGATATCAGAGAAGCTAAAAAGAATGGGAGATATGGCATTCCAAGCATTTGGACACATAACAATGAATTCTGAATTCATAGCTCCCCACCTTTGTCAGAAGGTGAAAAGTAATAATAATAACAGTAAAATTACTTAATTCACTGAGACTTGCGTTATCAAGAATAACATATTTGATACTAGAGATTGAACTCAGGGGCTACCAGTGAGTTACAACACAGCCCTTTTTGTTTCTTATTTTGAGACAGAGTCTTACTAAATTTCCTAGGTTGGCCTCAAACTTTCCATCCTCCTGCCTTGACTTCCCATGTTGCTGGGATCATAGATGGGCACCACAATCGCCAGCAATACAAGGAACTTTAAATAAGGTACCATTAAAATGGTCCACCAGTCCCTTTCTATTACTTGCATATATTAATCCCAGGCAAACTTTGGTCCTTGTTCTACACCTAAATGTAATATTAGTTTCATTTTAGTCAGTTTTTTTTTTCTGCTGTCAACAGAGGACCCTACCAGAACAATTGTAGAGAAGAAAAAGTTTATTTAAGGGCTCACAATTTCAGAGATCTCAGTCCATATACAGCCAGCTCCATCATGGTGGAAGAGTATGGCAGAGGAAACCAACTCACATGATAATCAAGAAGCAGAGAGAGAGAGGTCTCCACTTGCCAAATACAAATATATATACCCCATAGCCACACTCCCAATGAGCTACTTTCTCCAGGCACACCTCACCTGCCTTCAGTTACCACCCAGTTAATCCCATCAGGGATTAATTTACTGATTAGGTTAAATCTATAACCCAATCATTGCTCCTCTAAACCTTCTTGCATTGTCCTGCACATGAGCTTTTGAGGGACACCTCAGATCCAAACCATAACAATGTTGCTTGTTTTTCTGACTCTCTAGCATTCCTTAACACTCAATTACATTTAGTATCCATGTTCCTCTATTTTTAGCATTTAGGATTTTAGGGCTAGTTCATTCTCAAAAATGATGTGATACCCCCCCCCTCCCACTTCAGTTGACTTGGGCATTTAAGTATGCATCCAATTTTTGAAGTCCCAGTACCAATCATACTTTCATTCATATAATTATCAAGGACTGGCTACAGGTTATTACTATTATATAATAGTAAACAAAACAGTGACAACCTCCCTTTTGGTGACTCTTATAATCTCTAGAAATATGTTGATATTGATGCAAGAATTATACAAATGACTTTCAGTTGTGATTATATACCCTATAAAAATAAGTGAGTATTAGAACAAAACAAGAAACATTTCACTAATCTCCTGACAAATAAACTGAAATTAACTGTTGGAGGGAACTGGAGAAGTGTCCCAGGCTGAGGGCATGTGTGCCAGAGCTGGGTGTGAAAGAATCTAGCAGTTTGGCAGAGCAAGAAGATGGCCAATATGGCTGGATCCAACTGAGGAGGAAAGAGACTCATAAGAGATGGGGCCAGAGGGTCAGGAAATATCTCATATTCAGGACTGGATCTACCCCACTGCATAAGTATACTTTTATCTGAAATCATGCCATACTTTGGATGTGTGTGACTTCAATGCAACCCTAACATAATTTCCTATTTTATTTGCAATTTATCATTCAAATGATATCTAACTTCTCACTTCACCAAATCACCTTCAATTCCGACAAATCATTTTCTTGAATATTTCTTGAAAAAATCCTCAGGAAAATAAGGCTGGATGAAATTTGACCAGTAGCAAGGATCTAAATAGTGTTCCTAGTATATAAAATGTTTGACAGTATTGAAAACATCTCCTAGGATATAGGATAGAGAATGGTAAAACACTAGAACTGGAGTCTGATTCACTTGGCTTTCTGCCTCTTTAAGGATAGCCAACCTTAAAGTTATGCTTCCCATTCTTATCCCTGGAATTTGAGAAGGTCAGACAATTTCCCAGGACATTTGAGGTATTCAGCCAAATCTTCCTCATCTTTGTTACTCTCCAAAACCTTTGTCTTGAATCTTCTGTTTTAACTTCTCTTGAAATGGAACTTGGAGCAAATGTGCCCCACATGCAAATACTTGGCTGTTTTCGCATGCAAGGCAAAGTTGAAAATCAAAACTATAAAAACAAAAATAGAAAACCCTAAAAACTGGGCAGTGGATAGAGCTCAGTGGTAGAGCACTTGCCTAGCATGCATGCCCTGGGTCTGATCCCCAGCACCTAAAATAAAGAAGAAAACCTTTAAAACCCACATTGATGGGGAGCATGCATGTTGTGTTTTGAGGATGGTGGGGAGTTTGATAGAAAGCAAATCAATCCTGAAAGGGGAAGTCAGGCTCCTTCTTACTTCTCTGAGGCTGACATTCTTGATCACATTGTTGTTTAGTTTCCCTCTTTTCCTATATACTGTCTAGCAAAGAATTAACATGCTACCCTTGTTCTTTGCTCCTATAACCCCTGTGCTACCCCTTCCCCAAACCAGCATTAAAATCACCCTACTCTAAACTTACAGCCATTTGGGGTTTTCCCTTACCATAACACAAAAATCCATCCTTTATTTAATTCACCTGCATTTTTCCTACACTTTACTCAGCATGTGACACTTTGGTACATACTTGTCAGTTCACCTGAGTGTAAAGAAAACCTGTGCAAACTTTGAGGTCAAAAGTTTCTGAATCACTCCTTTACCCTGGAGGCCACTTTATCTGAGAGTTGTGATGCCATTTATTATCAATTATCAGAGTTGAAAACGTAATGTTGAATTAAAACACTTTCCATTTTAGGAGCTTAGTTCCTGCGCTGGATTCTGTTATTTTAAAACTTTAGCTAAAAATTTCCCCGGAGGTGACTGAGTTTTCTTAGTCCCCAGGGGAAGCAGCTGTGAATGACTTCTCACAATGCCAAGTTCACTTTTTGCAACCTAAGTGTTATGAGCTTCAGTGCCTGCCAGGGGCATTCAAATTAAAGGAAGGAATGAAAATTCTAAATGAAAGCTTTAAAATAGAGAAAGGAAAAGAGGTAATAAAGTGGAAAACAAAGCTTGGAGTTCTAATCTCACCCTAAGCAGCAGAACCTGAAGCAAACGGCTTCTGTTTTCCAGTTCCATCAGAGACTCAAAGGCTTTCCTTCGGAGATGAAATGTATTAGCACAGTAAAGCACCCAGGACTCAGTTGGTACTCAGGCTTGTTAGTTTCTTGACCTTCACTTTCCTAAGGTCTAACTAGCCAATGTAGGACAGGGAATAACTCATGTTTTGTTTTTTAAATGAACTAATGGAGGCTCATTGATTTATGCAGTCAATTATAAGTGTGAGCAACAGCCAAACAGGCAAGTTACTTCAGGAAAAAAAACAATCCTCAGGTCACTGAAGTGGCAATTAGCAAGTATTGTGGGGAGAAGGAGGGGAAGTGGAGGAAGGAGGAGGAGAAAGGGCTGATGAAGCAAATTGCCTTTAATTATCCTTAAACATTTTCTCCTCTTCTTTTGATGCCATAAGACCCCCTGCAGTTCCAAAATAAAATAAGCCTGAGTTTTGTTTTGCTCTTTTAGATAGAAACATAATAGCCACTGTGGAAACATGTTCTTAATCAAAGGTATTAAACTCCTGGCTGCTCTTCTCCGTTTGAAATTGCCTGGGTTCATTATTATCAAGGGGAAGAGAAGTCTAGTCACCATTTAACTCTCTTTTTTAGTAAATTAAAATATTAATTACAAAATACGTTATTTTTATCTTATATCTTAAGCTATTAGTTACTGTGGCTGGAGAAAAATCGGCTTCATTCTGCTCTAAAGTAATTTTCCTAACAAAGCATTCATAGTTACTCTCTAGTTCCTGGAAATCAAATCAGCACATGAAATGCTGCATTTTGAGAGCCATCTGAATAAATTAGATAGCAACTTCATTTATTTTTTGTCTCAGAGATAAGTGTGCAATTACAGTTGCCGGGTCCACGCGCTCAGGCCATGTGACCGCTCAGACTAAGCAAGAGGATGCAGCCAATGCCAGGCAGAGCTGGAGAGGAAAGAAAAGAATGTTTCCCTTTCATTTCTGCCTCACAATGCAGTAATCGATCTTATGCCCGTAGACACAAATGCTCAATCTCTGGGAAAGAGGCAAATAAAGCCACAGAATAGACATTAGAGCCAACTAAAACCCTCATTGCCTGCCTTTTCAAAGACTCAAATTACTAGCAAGGTACTGCAGTGAGGGTAGAAAACTCAGGCCGGTGGCCATCAAGCCCACGGAGCATATGAAGATAACTGGTACCAGGGAACTGAAAGTCATCACAAGATGAACTGAAGCTGGAATCACTCCTACAGGTGAGAGTTATATATACGGTAATTATGCATTAAAAGGGGTTATTCAGGGGAGGGTCTAAAAGCCACCATCCCCCTTGAAAAATAGTTCCTCCTTTCCTACTACTGGTATGGTCCCTGAAATAAGATCTTTCTCTCTCACATTTGGAAGGATATTCAGCTTAAGGGGTCACCATTTAATTTTAGAAACAGCTAGGAAAGTAATACTTAGAGTCAACACCATTTATTAAGTGCCCACTATGTCCTAAGCACTTTACGTATATTATTTCTTGAATTGTTCCAATCATCTTATGATGTAGATATTTTTTATGGTACCATATTAGTCGAATGAAAATTGAAGCTCAGACAGATTAAGCAACTTGAACAACTGGCAAATGATAGAGGAAAGACCTAAATTCAAACATCTGATTGTAAACCCTGACTCTTGCTATATCTATCAACTTCTAACTTTTGGTGTTGTCTGAGGGTGTTGGGGACAGGGTGAATAGACTTTTGAAAACGGAAGGGAATACAAAAAGGGAGGTGGACGGAGCACCAGCAAAAAGAGAGAATCAGCCCTAGATATGCCCTCTGAAGAGAAACTGTTCTTTGCCAGACTGCCAGATGGAAACATCAATGCTTGGCCTGCTCATCCCTCCCACTAAACACCATCCAAACCAACCTTCTTTTTAGGCCTTTGTACATATGTCTCACCAAATTGCACAAAACCCACAGCTCCTGTGGATAAGCAAAGCAGTTTTCATTCTTTCACATGCACTTCTCTGAGTCCTTAGCGAATTAAGGGCAGGCTTAACACATCAAAGATACTCGGAGGCAGGGGAC
This sequence comes from Marmota monax, assembly GCF_021218885.2. Lineage (NCBI taxonomy): Eukaryota > Metazoa > Chordata > Mammalia > Rodentia > Sciuridae > Marmota > Marmota monax. The sequence goes on along the minus strand of NW_026692486.1, from coordinate 6,989,017 downwards.
TGCAGGGCAGTGTGGCAGGGCATGGCTGCACTGCCATCTGTGGAGCTTAGGGTAAATTACTTGACCCTTCGTGCCTCTGATTCCTCATCTGACAAGGGCGGGTAAGGGCAATGCCTCCTTTGCAAGACTGCTAGCAGGTAGAAAATGTTGAATGGATGTTATAGCAAATAACACTCATCATTTGATTTAGCTGAGTAGAATAGCATTCCTCTGAGGTGTTCTATAAGATAATTCCCAAGCCACGCAAGTTCAGTAAATGTCAACTACTTGATCTGCTCTTACAAAGGCACAACGTATCTTGGCATGTAAAAGATGCCCCCAACCCCAGTAAGAAACCTGTTTTAGTATATTTGCAATGATAGACATTTCATGAAGCACACTTCAGGTATTGGTGTTCCAAAGAACTCCCTACAGAAATGTTGAACTATAACATAGTAATGTGAACACTAGTGCACTTAACTGTATATGTATATGTTTTACTGCATATGTTACAGAGCAGGAAAGGGAAGAAGAAAACGTTCATACTTGGAACCAAAACCCTTTAATTGATTCCGAAGTCAGCTGACCACGTAAGAGAACCACTATGAACAAGTTTCTAATTGCCAAATTCTCGGTCTCTAAACACATGTCCATGAGTCTGTCTCATCGATAGGAATCAGTGTTATGCATCTTTGAATTTCCAGCATCTCAGAGATCAAAACTTTGTCATTGCTCAGAATGTTTGTAGAACAAAAGAGCAATACCCAACCAGGAAGTGGATATCCAAGAATGGGTGATCCAGTGAAAACTTATCACCAACTCAATTGAGTTAACTTTTGCTGAGTCAATGCCAAACCCACCTGAAGCAGACTCTGAAGCCAAGCAAAGAGTGTAAGAGATTAACCGGGGAGACAACACTGCATGAAAGACAAAGAGCAGGAAGCAGAACTGGGTGAGGAGATTCCCCCAGCCTGCAATGCAGATCAGAGGGACATTCCAACCACCCAATGCAGAACCCCAGAACAGGACTGCAGAAATGGTCACAGCCCAGTTCCCCTGCTGAGCTCAGTCATGGGGTGGGGGGTGGGGGCTGCTGGGCCTTGGCTTGGACACCACAGCAGCAGATCTCCAGCGCTGCAGCTGGAGACTGTCAGCTAACTGCATTCCTGGAGGCTGAATGGGAAATTCTTTCTTGAAGCAAGAACCAGCAGTGCACCTTTTTTGGTTGCTACAGAGAGCCTCTTCTATGTGCCAAGCTCAGTAGGAAGAGATAAGCAAGGATTAACCTGTACACTAGAGGAGTCTGTAGTTTGACAGGGAAATAAACCAAATACTTAAATAAATCCCAGAAAGCTGAATGTGGATAGTCTTTCTACGGAAAGAAAAATCTACCATGGGTGATTGATTAACAATGTCTGCCATGAACGAAGGAAGAGGTAAGTTGGAATAGACACGTATTTTCTATTCCTGGCCTATCCCTCCTCTCTGTCAATTTAAATTTCAAGGTGCCCCTGAAGTCTCACACTTTTATAATTTTCTTGAATATTACTATCTCTCCTTTCGTAGCCAGCTCAACTATTTATTACCTTCTCATAATTTACCACACAAATCACCCACTGTTCCTGTGTTATGCTCTAATTGTTCCTATTACACTTGTCCTTACAAACCAAACCATGAACAGTCTACAGTATTTCATACTTTCCTATCCTCCCCTTTTTTGAATAGCCCACACTCCTTAAAACATTACAGAAAAAAAAAATAGTATCAGTCCATATCTACACTTGTATATGAGGCTCATTTGACTAGATTCATACTTTCTGAGGAAATCAAAAATGTTGTTAAAGAATCCAACTATTTTATATATTTCTTTCAGAATTAATACTCCAAAAGAAAGAAGCACTGTTCTCAGCTGGGACATGTCTGTGTCTATACTTGTACTTGTTTGCTTCAAGTATATATGCTTTTACTGGACACCACAGCAGCAGATCTCCAGTGCTGCAGCCCATTGTAGCGGATTGAATTGGGTCCTCCTTTTAAATACGTTGAAGTCTTAGCCCCCAATACCTCAACATTTGACCTTATTCTGTGTGCAGCTATAGGTTAACTAAGGGAGAACATGAAGGCTTTAGGAACACTGTGATAATCTGGGTCAGTTTTGTTCCACCACCTTCCAAAATGTCTACCTTTAATTTTGTAAGTTAATGTAAATTGCCGTGCAAATAAAAAGTTATCACCCATACCCCTTCCAATAAAACTACCACCATAAGCTACAAACAGGAATTCTGGAATGGCTTTTGCTACTTTCCTTGGAAATGCATGCAAATAATAGAGTGTAGTCTCCAGTTCTATTTTCTCTGTTGAAATCCTCCAGGGACTGGTGAAGTCAACTCTACTTCCTTAAAGTCACCACTTCTGCTATTTTGGTTCACATCCAACCTCTCTCCAAGGATCAACTTTCCAGTTAACTCCCTATAGAAAGAAACAAATGTACCAAGGAGAGAAGAATAAGGTTGAAATGAATCATGATTTCTTTTTATAAATTAGTTTGCCTTTTATGCATCTGGCTTTATTTACCAGAAAAGAAAGACATTTGTTTCTAAATATACCAAAGTTGAATCTACTCATTTGAATCAGTTTATCTTTTTCTTTGTTTGCCAGTTCGTAATGTTCACAACACTTAAAGTAAATAACGGCTTTCATGAAAATCTCTTTAAAAGCTTATCCTAAAAATTAGTTCTCATCACGTTTAATATGTTAACATGGTCACAGTCACCATCTTTATTTTAAAGCTCACTTAAAAGAGAGTCAGAATATAAGTGATTTGCTGGAGGTCACGGTGAATCCAGGATGAGTCAGAAATAGAAGCCAGCTGTTTGGACAAACTGCCCTGGGCTCTAATCACCTCAAAAGCATTCATTCCCACACACCCCATTATTACAGAGACACTGGTCCCAGAGCCCTGTCCAATCCATTTTCTAAAAAGGGATTTTAAAAAGTTCAAACTTCCCCTCTCACTTCTCAAATTTGATTTTGACTGATTGCAATTTTTTTAACCAAAGTCAAGTATAGCCATTTGATAATTTTCAGACCAAATAATCTATTTAATAAATTGGCAGTCTCTTTCCTTATTTCATATAAAATGGCACTGTAAATTCTAAACAGTTTGCAAATCACAGGTCCAGAATTTTTTTTTCCACTTTATATCTTCCTGATATGAGTTCAGCAGAGGCTCCCAATATGCTAGGAACGGTGACAAACTATTAGAGACACAAATCTTAATTCTTGGCTTCAAATTTACCTCTTATTATGGAAGACAAACAATGAAGCAGCAACACAATGTGTAAAGTCGCCTTGTTGGAGGAAGTGCCAAGTGCCAAAGATCTCATAAAGATAGTATTTAATCTCAGTTCAGGAAACACAAAGATTACTTAGAAACAGTCCCCAGAGATGAAACTAGCCCATTGTAGCGGATTGAATTGGGTCCTCTTTTTAAATATGTTGAAGTCTTAGCCCCCAATACCTCAAAATTTGACCTTATTTGGTAGTAAAGTCTTTACTCAGTTCATCAAGTAAAAAATGAGGTGATCAGAGTGGACCTTTATCTGAGAGGTGTCCTTCTGAAGAGAGGAAATTTGGACACAGAGACAGACCACCCAAAGGGAAGACATGTGAAGACAGAGAAAGACACATGAAAATGGCAGATTAGAATGATGCTTTTACAAACCCAGGAATACCCAAAATCGATTGTTAGCAAACCACCAGAAGCAAGGACCTGCGATGCTTTGATCTAAGGCTTCTGGCCTCCAGGACTAGGAGACCGTAACTCTCTGCTGTTTTAAAGTACCCAGTTTGTTGTACAGGTACAGGGAATTAGCAGCTCTGGAGTGCTCTGTGTGCCATATTTAGCCTGCACTTTGCTACAGCAGAACCTCTGCAATCCGTGTCTCTATGATGGACATTGTTCTGCACATCAGCTGATAAGCAGTAAACCCTGCATTTCCTCTGCAGTCAGCAGCTTGAAGCATCAAAGCTTCTGTTCCAACACCACATCAAAACTCAGGAAGCTTTAAAGTTCATCCAAATACCCAGCCCTTGCTGAAAGAAGACACCAGACATCGGGACTCCAGAAACAAGCCACACACTGTCTCAAGAATCCCTCTGAAAAGAAATACCAGATAGGTGGACCTTTATTTACATCCTGGAATGTCCTTTCCTGTTCCAAGTCTACTCCAGCCAGAAAATACAAGACGCAATGTCAGTTCCTTTTCAGGGAGGGCAGCAGCCCCCCGCCCCCCCCCCAGGAGTCATGGGACAAGTGGAGCAGAACCCTGGCACCACTGTCATCTCCATCACAGAAGCATCTGAAGAGGGCACCCAGCCACATACACACACATTCTCCTGGGAATGCACTAAAATCAGCAGTTTCTAGTCCTCTTTGAAATATCCCTACACTAAGGAAGGCATTTTAAACAAACTGTGTGTCCAAAAAGTCCAGTTTAATATATTTCCTGCCAGGCAGTTAGCTCAGATGATCCACCAAATCAGGAAAGTCTGATTGTGGAGGAAGGCTTCAAAAAAACCTCAACAGAACAGAATGGAGAAAGGAATGGAAAGGAAGAAAGAGCCTTCTGGAAATTGTGTGAATGGTCCCCAGCGTTCTGGTTCCCTGGATGTGGGTAGGTGACACCTGAAGGAAAGGAGCTGCCTCCTGGAAACACAACAAAGAAAGTCCGCCCACAAAAAGTCAGATGCCTGGGATGCTTCATTTTGTAGGTTTTATAATTGATGACTGAGTCTGTGTTTGGAGCAATCTTTATGCGCACCAAACTCCCATTTGAGAGGCATGGATGCTCAAGGAGAACAGAATGGGGGCAGAAAAGTGAATTTTCCAACACCCTCTACAAGCATGTCAGGGCCGAATTTCCAGTATTGGATTGTAGTTAGTTTGCTTGCTTTGTTTCCCCTGAATTGAAGCTAAGGAAAATTAAATATGGGTTTATTGCTAGGTACAGCACCAAACTTGTACAAGATCCAAAGAGCACTGAATTTTATGTTAGGATTGCATCTATATTTGACTCGTAGCAATCTTTACTCACCTTCCCTAATACCACTGGAAGGAATTTCCTCTTCCTCCTTCCCAGGGGTCTTTGTCTACAGTTTCATGACAAATTTTCCCCCATTTCATTGTGATATGATATCATAATTCTCAGAAACCAACAATTGCAACTTAATCATCTGAATCCCCAGCTCTGAATATGGAATAGCTAAATATATCATTGATTCTTCCCAAATTAATACATCTTGGGCAACCAAAACACTATAGAGCCAAATTTTCCATTTTGACTCATCATTGCTTGCCCTGGGAGTTATGTCAATATTTCTGCATGAGATTTCTGAGAACACAATAGGGCCCAGGCATGGCCACCAAAAGAATGCTTTCCTATCAATTCTAGGCTTTCCTAGCTTTAGTTCTATAAGTCTTCCTCTGGTAGAACTATTCCTTAGAAAACAGAAAATAGCTAATCAGGTAAGCATCTTAGAAGATGTTAATATACACATTTAAAACACGGGAGCTACAACCTTACAAAAGCTTTATATTATACAGATGTTACTATTCACGTAGTGTAAGGCTGTACTTATATAAACTGCATGGGAGACACAATCCCTACTCTTTATTTAAATTTGTTCTTTGCAGAATGCAATAAACTCTTTAATAATTATGGTAGCTTGACTAATAATAGTTTGTCCTAGTAATTCAAAGCATTTAACTGGCTTTCTCATATACTCACCCTTCTCATCTAGGGATATCAAGGTAGGGTATTATCCACATTTACCTGAAAAGGAAAGAGAACAGGAGGCAATGACTTTGTTTAAAAAGCAATGCTCCTAGACCACTCAGGAATGAATATGGAAATTTCATCATAAGGCTGAACTATCTTGGCTTTTATCCAAAAAGTGTTTTGTTAGGCCTAAAGAGTAATATCTCCATTAATGAGAAGACTATACTTAAACTGCATATTTTATAGTCAGAAACTTTATTGCCAGAACTCAAAATAGATGAGGCATTAGGGATACATTCTAGAATCAGTCAAGGATCCAGTTATGGTCTGATCGTGTCATCAACACAAATTGGGGATAACATCAAATGTCCTAGAAAATAAAATTAAGATTCAGAGAGTCTCATGACAAGGACAGGTAAAATTTGGGTTGGGGAAGTCTGAAAACTGAGAAGTTGTCAGATAGGCTACAGGGTATTGGAAGGAATGTGTACAAGAAGCAAAAGAATATGATCCTGGACTGGGGATATAGCTCAGTTAGTAGAGTGCTTGCCTAGTATGCACAAGGCCCTGAGTTCAATCCCTAGCACCCCACCCCCCAAAAAAGTATATGATCCAATGTCTCTATCCAGCCTCCACCCAAAAACTGAAAACGATTCTTCAAGAAATACCACCAGAGATATGTCTTTTTTTCCCTAAGAGAGAGCATCCATTCAAGGAGAGAGATCATGAGCCAGTGGTTATAATTCCAACTACTCAAAAGAGACAGTGTAAGAAAATGGCAAAAGAAGAAAGGTTTTAGGACCAAACAAGCCAGAGTGAGAATGTAACTTATCACATACACTTGGATGAATTGTTTTACCAAATGGAGTCTCAGTTGTCCTTATCAATAAAATAAACACAATGATCTCTACCTGACCCGGTCGGTGACTGTGAAGATTTGAAATCATGCAGGTAAAGCACTTAACATGTTTCCTGCAAAATACCAGGTACTCAATAGAAGGGAGCTACTTTTATAGCTAGAACATTAAATTACATTTGCCATCAGCACAGACTTATGGAAAATGAGATTCAGAAGTATTTATGCCCCAAAGCAATTTGTCCCCTATTAAAAAGATTTCAAATGTCAGCAAACAAAAGAGGAGAAAGTCTTCTTTTTATATAACAGAAAAGAGATATAAATGGTAAGTAACTGAAAGATTAAAACTACATTAGAATGTAATAAATCAATCACCAAGTATAAATTGTTGATAATGTATTCCCTCCAATTTCTATTTTATTTTACCAAGTGAGGGAAAGACAGTAGAAGCGGGGAAATAGAAGAAGAGAATAACAACCAGTATAAGAAAAGGAATAAGAAAGAGGTGAATGAGGTTACTTAAATTGAGTTTAAATTATTGAAATGTTTAAAAAAATAAATGCAGGCAAAAAATAGAAGCAAGGACTGTTTCCAATATTATGAGGACTATATTCCTGATTCTTAAAATTCCCTAATTGAAACAAGAAAGAGGCTAGATGAAATATAAAATATTTTTAATACATTATTGTGCAGGCATGATACTAATGAATCCATAAAAGTAAAAACAGAGTAACAGCACCCTGGTAGACTCTAAATTTGGCTTTTACTCTGAGATTTTATGCTACACCTTGGAAATCCTGAGTTTCGTATTTGACAGATGAAGTACAAGCAGCAGACATTAAATAAAATCCAAGGTGGTCCAAGGCAGAGGGTCTAATAGAAGATACCTGCACTGAATAGAATTTCAAAGTCCTCTGCCTTCAATGTAATTAAAATAAAACATGCTGTGTAGTAGTGATCAGTAAAGAGAATTTTATGTCATAATTTTGATCCTGGATAGATAAAATTTTCCCCTAACAATGTATAAATGCAACTGGTCCACCAACAGGTTAGTGACTAAATTTGTGTTTTCAATATGATGATAAAATTCAAAAGTAAATAATTTAATTTAATGTAACATTCCAGCATTGATAGTGCCAACAGGTAATTGCCAGAGCAAGTATAAATCCTGTCTAAAGGAATGAAAATTTAATTTGATCCTTGGAGAACACCAGAGAATGTGTATGGTATAAGGAAAATATGCCACCCACAGTGAAAAAAAAAATCACAAAACATACCTAAATGGAGGAGACTATGAAAATCAGGAGAAACAACAAAATATGACTAAAAGGACTGCAGCAATAAATAGACATACACAGAATGTAAAATGAACAACAGTGGTTTGTTTAAACAAAAAAGAAGACTGGGAAAATATGATCACTGAGTGAAAGATTATGAGAAATGACCAAACATATTCAAAAAAGAATTAGAATAGAGTTTCTGTAAATGAAAAATACAATTACTTTAGTAAAAGGAATCAATGAAATGGATACCACTAAAGAGAGAATTAATGAACTGGAAGGTAAACTTAAGAAAAAAATACCTATTAAGAATGCAGTCAAAAGAGACAAAGAAGCCAAAGATATAAATACAGATTGACTGCAATAAAAATGAGAAAATCTAAGCAAAATATATGTTGGAATTAAAAGAGAATACAAGAAAAGAGACAATATTCAAACATGTAACAACTAGGAAATTTCCAGACTTGATTAAACAACACTAATAATCAGATGCAGGAAATCCCCCAATTTTTCAAACAGAAAATTACAAAGACATCATACCTAGATAAATCAAAAAGGAATGACAAGATACAATGTTAAAAAAAAAAAAAAGAAGAACTTGTTGAATACAACCAGAAAAAAAAATTACAAGGTATATACAAATAACCAAGGCAATTAAATTGAAGACCAAATTCTCCATCGCACCAATAGAAGTCACAAAGTATGAAATTATACCCTCAATGTTTGAGAGAAAATATATTTCAGTATAGTTTTACCTATGTTGCTATAAAGAAGCAATCTTTCAAAAACTGGAGACAGGAAAAGAAGAAGAACTGGGGATGGGGAAGAAACATACATTTTCAGAGAAGTAAAACAGATTTTATTTTAATCACAGAAAAGAAAACCGTCACTAAGGAAAAGTGCGAAGGATCTTTTGTAAATGATTTATCCAGGAGTGATATCTTTATAATTTCCTGTTTGAGATTTTTGGGGGCTTTTTGCATCTGATCATCAGTGTTGTTTCAATTCTGGAAATTTTAAAAAGAAATAACTGAAGAATTACAAAATGAACATTGAAAATTTTATTGCTAAGTATGTAAATACTGTAAATATGTAAGCATGTAAATATATGATATTTATTGACTGTTGAATTGCTCTCTCTCTCTCTCTCTCTTTTTTTTTTTTTGAAGTGCAAAGAATTAGATTCCGGGTCTCAGGCTTGCCATGCAAGCACTACACCACTGAGCTACACTCCTATCCCCAATCCAGATATTTCTTGTGTACCTCTTCAAATTCTTTCAGCCACACCTTTGATTCCAGCCAAGCTGCACCAGTCATAGCACACAGGTTTCAATCAACTTCACACAGCTGCAGACTGACTGCACCCTTCACTTCCTACCAGGGGATTCTCACACTTGTTCAGCCCAAGTCTACAATATAGTTAATGTCCTATAGTTAATGTCCCTAAGGGACACCTGGAATTTTTGACCAGGAGAAACTGGGAGCCAATGAACAATGCTTCAGTCTGAGAATCCTTTGGTAAGACTTAGCCAGTAGTCCTAACAAATTGCACCTGAGTCCTGTCTGCTGCTACTAAACTCGACAGCCATCTTTGTGCTGGCTTTCCCTCTTCCCCATGTCTCTCCATCATGCTTCAGTTGACATACTCCCAGATAAACTACTTGCTTATAAACCTTTGACCCAGGCTTTTTATAGACAAATACACTACTATATAAAACAATGGCTACTTTGCTGAAGGTAAGTGCACCAAGAAATAAACTAAGTCAAAAATGTTTTAAAACCATGCTTGGTAAGTTGGTATATTAATCAGAGTTCTTCAGATAAATAGAACAAATAGGATATATTTATATATAAAATGAGGAATTGACTCATATGATTATGGAGACTGAGATGTCGCATCATCTGCCATCTGGAAGCTAGAAACTCAGGAAAGACAGAGATATGATTTAGAGTCTGAAGACCTGAGAACCAGAGAGAACGATGACATAAATCACAATCCCAGGGTAAGAGACATTGAGGGATGTCCATGCTCAGCCAGTGAGGCAGGGGGGGAAGAAAGGAATAAATTCTTCTTCCTCCACCTTTTGTTCGATTCAGACTCTCAGTGGATAGGATAACACATTGGGTGGGGTACAGGGTGGGATTGGCAATCTTGACCACCTGTTCAAATTTAATCTACCCAGAAACATCATCACAGACACACCCAGAAACAGTGTTTTAATTTGAGCACCCCAAGAATCTACTCAGGACTTAGCATAGAACCAAACCATCACAGCCAAGAAGTTGATGAGGGGTTAAGCCTTCCAAAGTCCTTTTGCTATATGAGCAATGATTATTCACATTATAAAATGTGAATAATTATAGACTTAGGTGTGCATGTTACAATATTCATGAAATGACTAAAGGAGAGTTATAAAGAATACAATTTCCAAAGAAGGTAGAGAGGGGATTGGAGAGGAAGGGTGTTGGAATCTCATCCATTACTAAATGGGGCAAAAAGGAATAGGGAAAAAAGTAACAGAAAAAGTGGCACAAAGAGAAGACACAAAATAAGAAAGTTGAAAAAATTCAAATATATCAATATAAATAACCAAAACTCCTCAAATAAAAGAAAAATATGATCATGCTGGATTAAAACAAAATCCAGTGATATTCTATTTTCAAGAGATACCACTAAATATAAGGGTATAAAAAGTGAACAGACAATAAGAGAAATGAAAAAATCGAATAGGGATGGCTTAATGTCCCCAGGGTCACATGTCTCCACCTGCCATTCTCCTGATCCCTGCCATCAATTGTTGTCCACTGTGGCCTTCCAGCAACTGAGGGTGGGTCACTGTCTTAATCATCTTTATGTATCTACTATCCAGCATAGAAACTATGGCTTTCCAGTAACTGAGGACAAGTCACTATCTTTACTCATTTTTATGTATCTACCATCCAGCATAATAACAAAGCAATATCCACTGAATTCATGAAATCAAAATTGTACAAGCATGCAATTCATCAGGAACATATTGAGCATCCTCAAAGAGAGCAACAGTTTCATATAATCTATGATGATTGATTTGTTCTGATATTTGTATCATAATAGATAAGCTTCATTTCTCCCTGGAGAATAAAATCAATGCATAGCTCAACCCAGGAAAACATCTGCATGTGTGGCCATTTGTAAGGTGACAAGCATATCCATAAAGGCTGCCTCTCATTCATTCATTCATTTTACCTTTATTTATTCACCTAATCTGTGCTAGACACTGTCTGAAGGATAAAATGATAAATAAGAGGAACACAATCCCTGCCATTTTGGAGATTGCAGACTTGTTATATGGCAAGTCTCTAAGCCAAAGTATTTTAATATATGAGTTACAATTGAAATTGTATTTTCTTTTGATTTTATGACTTTCAGGAAATTCCTTGACCACAAAGTAAAAATTCATCTCGTCTTAACTTTATTAACTGAACAACCTTGGGCATAAAATTCAGTTGGTTAGATCATTTGCTACACTGAAGTTCAACTTTCTTATCTAAAAATTTGAAAATAATCCTTACTTTTCATTGTGACAATGACCTAGGATAATGTACCAGGCATGATGATGTCCAAGTAAATGCCAATTCTCTTTAGAACCAAACTGTTACTACCATGCTCCAAGTTAATATGTACCATATCCCATTTGTAAATATTAAGTTTTATTCATTCCAGGCATCAGGTTTCAGAAAAAGAAGGCTGACTAGATGTAGCAAGACTGTTATTTATTAAAAACAGACTTATTGAGGTCCAAACAGGAATGTAATGTATGCATATTTATTCATACTTCGTATCTATTACATAGATGTTGGACTAGCAACTATGCTTTGAATAATCTACTGGCATTTATTTGTAATAATGATCCTATTCAATTCTGTATATTTAACTCATATAATTTTGATATTGCCCTCCATCCTTCAGGAAAGTATGTGATCTAGTGAAAACTTACAAAGCATTGTGTTGACCATTATCTCTAAGTTCACTCTTTCCATAGGCAGATGGAGAAATGTATTATTGGATATGCTGCATGAAGCTAAAGACTTTGAAATTAATAGAGACCTGGTTGTCACAGGATATGACTATACCTAATGGGTTATTAAAAAATGATTAATATATGTCCCAGTGGGACAGCAAAGAAAAGGGTCATGATTGGGCATAAAAATGAAGAATTAATTTGACCTATCATGGCAACAAAAAGGGTTAGTCCGAGTTACTGAGTAATGACTATGGGAAGAAGCTATGAATGTTGACCAGGTTTACTAGCTTCTGAAAAACAATATTTAAAAAAAAAAACAGTATACTAAAATGAGCTTTGTGTTTGGTCTTGCTGCAGCAGCTCAATCTTTCAATGTTAAGTGGTATTTTGCCTTTGATTCACCATGTCAGTATGCTGCAAGTCAATTGCGTGAGAGGAGCATTAAACAGTGCCTTTGGGGAAAATACTGAACTCCTAAGGATGTTGGGATGAAAGATGCTTTGTAATTGCAAGAATTTATTATTAATTATTGTTATTCAGAACTCTCATTTTCCAATATTTCCCATTTTGGATGAACAATAGAAAGCGCCATTTCTGCCTTCCAAAACACAAACTAAAGATGCTTGAAATATTACAAAGCTTTGTCCCTTTACTATTCTGTATTCAGGGCCACATGTGAATAGATTATTTCTTTCTTCTCAGCAGCTATAAGATGAGCCATTAAATCTCTCAAATAGTTTGGATGTTTTAGTTGTTGAATGAAACATTTTAAAAATTCAGATTCTTTTTTTTTAATTGTTTCTTTTAAAATCTTCCCTCTCTAGCTTCATCTTGTGTATTACTGATTATTTCTCCTTAATATTATTATGTTCTAAATACTATCAAATAATGGACACGTCCAAAAAACATACACAATAAAATAAGTTATAGAAGGGTCCCTACAAAAAAAAAAAACTGACTGTGGTATTTGTAAAATTTAAAATATACTAATTAAATTTCTTTGAAATAAATCACTGAAGATGGTTAAATACATTAGTTCTTAACTGAACAGTTTTAGGAAATGGGAAAACCAATCTGAGCAGCTTTAAATGCTATAGACAAGTAACTAAATCTCTCAGAGACTATTCAATTAGACAAACACAGAGTCATGAGAAAGGTCTTCTGTGGTGGGTGGGGAGGATGGATAACTGAGGAAATTTCTAGAAAATTACCTGGTTTATTAGTACTTGTAATGTCTTTGGTTATTTCAGTCTTATTGCACAAGCACAAATTTACGGGTTTATGTATTCACAGGGGGTAGAGTACTATGTTTAGTGCTCAGAGGAATATTTGCCTGAAATTTCAAGTTTAGAAAAACCATTCTAAATGCAATAACAGGTGTGGGGAGTTAGGAGAGAGGTCACAGGATGAATTAGGTTGATGGCCAAAAGTCATGGTTTTAGATGGGAGCATGAGAAAGTTCTGAAATGTCTTTCTCACACAACGAAGGAAAATATTCAAAAAAACAGTGAAATCTGTATCAGAAAAAGTAAATAAAATCAGTCTTCCAGTAAAATTGGTCTGAGAATGGAGTTAAAAAGCATTGTGGTTTGGGGAAGCATGGAACAACTTGACCTTCTTATGAAATTTTGTCTCACCTGTGTGCACATCCAGGCCCTGGATGTATTAATGGAATCAGTGTATGCCCATAAAGATGAAATATAGTGTAGCATTTCTCTTTTCAGGCTCTAAACACTCTCAAAGTGGGACAGAGAACAATTCTGTATCCTTGCCACATCAGCTGCTCTGTGACATGTTCTGGATCCTGCTCCTGCATGATATCTGGGGCAGCCTGGGGGGATATCATCTGGGTCCTTTGACTTAACCTGTGTATTGGCAGGTGATGGGCAGAAAGGTTGAGGGTGAAGTGTCCTGATTAGGATGCTCTGAATGTAACCCTAAATTGGACAAAGCCACTGACAGATTGGCTCGACCTGGCACCAGGCTGCAGAGATCCTTACCGGAAGCAGCTGCAGCACTCTCTTCAAATATCCTGACTGCCAACCTCCGACGAGACTTCCAGGAGCCTGACCAAGTGAGCCAGGCATTACAGAGAGAGCACAGAAATAAGCTGGGGCCTCTTGACTTGAAGGTAACCCACTGAATAGCAATGTGCTCGATTCTGGGGCTGGGTGGCAGAGAGATGCAGGAGTTATTTTTCACTTTCCATTTTGTTGTGTACATGAATCTAAAGATAAAGAATGGTGGGCTGCAGACTGGAGTAACAAATTGCCCATAAAATATATTCATAATCATCTGATGACCAAAAATGGGAATCCAGCCACCAATCACATTAAATTCATGTGGCCTTGGCAAGGATTGTTAAATTAACCTTGAAAACAACAATAATCCCTTGGTAGCTCACCAGCAAGATTTTTGCATTCCATGTCTGTCACCATCTCTATAGTCGCCTCTATTGCCTCTCTACCTACTTCCTCTCTGCCTGTCTTTATCGGTCACTTCACCTTACCTGACCTCTTTCTCTTTATTAGTGTATTCCTCCAGAATTCTGCACCAATCCTGGAAGATGTGTAGGTGTCTGTATCATTGGCATAATGGCTTCATTTGCTAGATGGATGACAGTAGGTTCTTGACCAAATTAGAACACATTCTCAGAATTAAAACTATTCCTAGCAATAAATTGAGTCTCAAACATTATTTCCCTTTTTTCCCTCTCTCTAGAAATCGAGGAAAATAAACAATCAATTAGAATGAATTTTTGTATCAAAAAATAAAGATGTTAACCAACCAATCAATCACACAGTCTTTCTTTCAAGCAATATTTCTTCATGCCAAATTTTCTTTTGCTTTCTTTGGAAAGGTGAAAGTTAGCAAACTGCCAAGTGCAGATATTGTTTCCTACTCAGGGGAAAGCACTTCCTTGGAATTCATGCCATATTTTAAAATAATAATAAATTTTTTTTAGTTACCTCCTAAACTTTATGAACGAACCCTTTATGTATCTAATTCTGTAATTTCTTAAAAACAGATTTGTAATGAACTATTTTATGCCCCTTAAATAATTTAAAATCCCAAAGATGCAATTCTCAGCCAAGTCTTAGCATATACATTGGTCTACCTGGCATACATTAGATTGCATTTTTTTTACATATTCATTCACAGATACATTTTTAGTATTTTTATATTTTCTGCACTAGTTTGAAAGGGCTATTTATTATCACAGAGTCATCTTACCAGTAAATATTTATAGGCAGCTTTTATTTCCAGTTCAGGAGTTGAGCATTGCATCTTATAGTACCTCAAAAAGCATTGTTGATTTGCTATTTTAGCTTTTGATAGAGAGTGTGTTTATGGCATGGCTGTGGGAGGTTTCTTCTTTAATAATTCACAAAATTACCTGCAGTAAAATCTTCACCTGTTCTTTGTTTTCTTAGCACCACAAAATTGGAATTACATATAAAATCTTTCCTCCAGGAGATTTATGTCTACCACAGAAAGAAAATCTCCACTTAAATTTTTATGAAACATCAAAATTACGGTCTGCTTTAGCAAAACAATACAAAGGAGCCTTCGTTGGGCAAGGAGTATTTCCAATATTTGAAGACATCATTCTTTATCTCCCATTTAATCTTTATTTTCCTGTGGCAGCTTCTTTCCTTGTTTCATTGATTCCCCTGTGTGTGTGTGCAGTGTGCTAATTTGTCTTTCATTACAGAAAGTTCCAAGTGCCAACCACAGGGGCTAACCCCAGCCAGAAGACAAGCCTTTCAGATGGCCCTGCTTTTCACAGTTTAATTTGAAGTTGTCACATGAAAGGACTGAGGTCCAGTTTCTTTCTTTTTCCCAGAACTGACCACTCCATTCTTGAAGAGGGCAGTGAACAGGCAACCTGGTGGCCCCAATTTAGCTGCACATAGAAGTGGAGAAGTCCTTCACTGTGATTCGGATTTAAAACTCTCTTTATTGAATTATGTTTTAATAAAGGGTTTATATAACATCCACAGAGCAGTTATCAATTAATTACCCATGGAAATTTAGGGGATGTTACACAGTGGTAGTTATCATACCCAGGGCATTAGACATATGTTACATAAAAGGTGCAGTCACCTTGAAATTATATTGGCAAGACTGCCTTTTTCCTATGGAATATTATACATTCTAATGTAAAAATGAAGTTAAAAACCTATTAGGCGATGGGACTGGCATGTTCCAAATGGTTTAAAGCAGGCTTATACACATTTTCAGAACGCTCTGTGGGAAATCTTAGGAAATTGTGCTCACTGCTTGCGAAATTTCTTAAGTTCTTTGGGAACTCCTTACCTTCCATGGGTTTGGGGATTTGTATTTAGAGAACAAATAGACAGCACATTTAGAACCCTGACCTCAACTGATTCACCCCATGGATCCAGAGCCACCTGCAGATCCAGTGTCAGCCTGGGGGAGGCGATGTGCCTCTCTCCAGGCAAGAGTAGCTCTCACACTAAGAGCTTCATTTCTTGCACCAGCTTGGTCGAATTTAGCAAAATAATACAAAGGAGCCTTCATTGGGTGAGGAGTATCTCCAATATTTGAAGACATTATTAGATTAGCTGATGCAGAGGCCAGAAAGGGCACAGGTAGAGTGAACGACACAAAAGACAGGTGGATAGAAACAGAGAAGGGAAGAAGGACTTCTAGGACCCAGACAGTAGTGGCAAACATGGGGAATGGCTGGGTAACAGGCAAGGTGACAGAGAGGAGACCCAGCCTATTCTCACATTCATGAGAGGGGTCAACAGATTTTAGAAGATTATCCCACTCTGTTCCTGCCCCCAGGACGGCTGAAACTCCCAGCCTCTGAACAACTGTGTCATGTTTGTGATGAAAGTTTAGCAGACATTTAGAAGCTTTGCTGTTTATGTTGTTTTAAAAGTTATCAGGAATAAAAATTACCTCCCTGCCAGGCTAAAGAAATTAAGGAGTTACATTAACTACATTTGAAGCTTATATTCTAAAATATAAGAAAATCAAGTCATTACTTTGGGGGCATTGTACTGCATTGATTTTTTTAGAAAATTACCTCCTCAGTTACAGTTTAATTTAAAAACACCAGAAACCTGTTTTCATTTAACTACTCACTAAATAAATCTGAATGCTATCTAAGTCAAAAATTTACCCCCACGCCTTGCTACCATATAAACAAAAAGAATCCACCCCCTTCATTCAGACTTCATCTCTGATATATCTGTCCCTAGAGAGTCATTACTAGACAAATGTGAACAAAGGACCCAGCCCCTGCCTTCAGGGAGTAAAAGGAGGAAGAAATGAAAGGAGTAAACACAACCCAGGCTGATAAGTGATCTACCAGGGGCCTACAGGAGTGCTGTGAATCTACAAGTCTGAGTGCCTAATTCTTCAAGCAGAATAAATCTGGGCAAGGAAGTGGGCTGAGCACTGATGGGTTGACAATTCAGAGGCAGAAATAAATAGGAGTATGCTGTTCCACAGAGGAGATACACAAATCACATAGTAAGCCCCCAGGGTCCTTTCTCCTGTCCTAAAACTGATTATAAAAGGCACCTGCAGCAACAGTTGGGTTGGCCTCTGTTTCATGCAACCAAGGGTGGATAGGGAACAGGGGGGGGGGGGAGGGGTCCTGACTTTCTAGCCTGAGAGCCAAACATTTCTTGAAAAAAATCCACCGACTCTAACTTGAGAGTGAATATTAAAGGTGCTGGGGAACCAGAAATGCCATAGATTTTGTATGAGAAACTTTCCATCCAAGGCCTAAATTTCCCTGTTGGAGTTTTGGTCACTCGCTGCTGTCAAAAATAGCTTGAATGAAAAATTCAACTAGGTACTTAGGATTAGTTTTTAAATGAACTACAGTTGACATATTAAATATGAAAGCTCACACTTGAGAATGAAATAGATCTGCTGAATAAAGATTATTCTGAAGGTAAAGACACTACATTTTGGTTAAATACAGTTAGATTAGCTGTCACATGACAATAGTTTGTAATATTCAACAGTGCCGTCATATACCTAAGAGCCTTAAAAAAGTATCTGAGAGTTAGAAAGACAGGTACATGTTTATGGTCACTTTACCACACAGACTTTTGATTTATCCACAGCTGCCTGGATTACCAATGGCAAAATTTCCCAAGTGTCCAGATTCCTACTACATGAGCCTGGTATTAGGGTTCTTCAGTGAGACAGTACCAACAGGTCAGATGGTTAGTTAGATATACAGATGGTAGGGGACTTATTAGGGCAATGGGCATATGTGATTGTGGAGTCCAAGATGTCCAACCACAGGCCTTCTGCAAATTGGCGACTCTGAAATGTTCAGTCCAAGTCCAAAGGTCTAAGAACCAAGAAAGCCAACAGTGTGAGTCCCACTCTGAGACAAAAGGCCTGAAAAGCCAGGGGCACATTGGTGCAAGTCCTGAAGTCCAAAGGCGGGAGACCCTGAAGCCCTGATGCCTGAGGGTAAGAGATATCCCAGCTGCAGGAGAGAGAGACTGCACCTTTCTGTGCCCTTTTGTTCAAACCAGTCCCCCAGTAAATTGGATGGTGCCCACCTACACTGAAGGAAGATGTTCCCCACTCAGTCCACAACTCACATGCTAATCTCCCCCAGAAACACCCTCACAGACACACCCACAAGCAATGCTTTACCAGCTCTCTAAGCTTAATCCAGTCATGTTGACACCTGCAATTAACCATCACAAGCCTCCATTCTGAAGTACATACATCAACCAAAAAATGGTAACAAACTTTTCGGAAGGCAAATTTTAAAATAAGATTTTTGAACTCTCTTTTAAAAAATTTCCTTTCATACTATGTGAAAATGAGAAGTATCCACTACTTGAACCTACCTCTCCTCTTGTACATACAGGATTTGTCATTTTCTTGCCAGTTGCAGATCATGGAATGACTTAAAGTTGACAAGAGAATTCAGAGCTGGCAAAATTCTGAGGCTGCCCTGGAGAGCAGCTGACAAATTCTTGTCTATGACATTTAACAAAGATTTGGGAGATGGAAAGAAATCAATGCTTATGTTAAAATGTAAAATAATCATCATCATCATCATCATCACGTAAAATTAGAGGAAGTCAGAAAAGAAGCAAGTCCAATAATTTGGACTACAAAGTAATCTACATAGTTCCTGGAAGCATTAGTTCTTCACTTTCATTCATGTTGTTCTTTGAGTTTATTGAATGATTGTTAAGTTTGTGCTTATTTTTGATTCATACATTTATGGTTGATATTAATTATAAATTTTATCACTTTATTTATAAATATATATTTTATTTTGCTTATTATTTTGTAGGTTTTTGTTTGCTGAGATGGTGGCAGTTTTTTTTGTTTAGTTATTTGTTTTCAGGGGGTATTTGTTTTGTTATAGGTGTGCCTATGTGTATGTATGTGGTACTGGGGATTGAACCAAGGGTCTTGCCCATGCTAGGCAAGCATTCTACCACTGAGCAACATGTCCAGCTTTTTTTTTTTTTTTTTTTTTGAGACAGGGTCTTAACTAAGTTATGGAGGCTGTCCTGAACTTGCAATCCTCCTGGCTCAGCCTCCCGAGTAGCTGGGATGACAGGTGTGCTCCACTACACTGGGCACAGCCCTTTATTTTTAACAAATTTTACATATTACTTTTGGTTCCATGGTTGAAGTGTAAATATATTAACAATTTGCAAATAGACTTCTGTTCCATACTTAGAATGTATGTTTAGTAAATAAAATCAAACTAAGATATTACACAGGTAACAGCTTGTAAATAACTAGTTAATAACAGATTCTTACTTATTATTGTTGTTTTGACTTTGGATAATTCATTTTGTTCTTTATGCTACTAATTCAGACTGTAATCTGAATAGTTAGTTGTTCGGACTGAAAGGGTAACTGCCACTAGAAATCTGTGAATTAATATATTTTATAGTGTTAAGGAAATTGTTTAGAAATCCCTTGCCTCACACGTTTATACGGTCACTGTATTACTTCTTAGACTACTATACAAATTAGCACAAATTTAGTGGCTTGAAAGAACAGAAATGTATTCTCTCACATTTCCAGAGGGCAGACAACTGAAGTTAAGAAGGCAGCAGGGCCTTGCTCCCCTGCCGGCTTCCTGGGAGGATCCTGCCTTGCTCTCCCATCATCTGGTGGCTCCGATCATTCCTTGGCTTGTGGCTGCATCACTGCAATCTTTGCCTTTGTTTTCACAAAACCTTCCCTTCTCTGAGCAGCTCTCCTCTGTGTGTCTTGTAGGACATTTGTCATTGGATTTAGGGTCCACTTGGCTAATCCAGTATGATCTCATTTCAAGATCTTTGATTTCCTTGCATTTGCAAAAAAGACCCTTTTCCCAAATAACATCAAGATGTTCCTGTCACCTTCAATGCTTTCACTCACCCAGATGTCATTATTGCCTGGCTAGTTTATACTACTAGTGCAGAGTAGGGTCTCAAATAAGCTGAGTCCTTGATCCCATTGCAAAGTCCCAGTCACACGGACCCTGTGAGTGGGAAAGAAAAGCTCTGGGAGAAGCTTCTGCTTGTCTCGATCTTGTTGAAGAAGACTGAATGTTCCACTGTGTATAGACTGGAACACCATTACTACTGGTTTCTTCTTTTGGCACAAATTTTACCTAGAAGTTTTATCAACCAA
Organism: Marmota monax; assembly: GCF_021218885.2. Taxonomy (NCBI): domain Eukaryota; kingdom Metazoa; phylum Chordata; class Mammalia; order Rodentia; family Sciuridae; genus Marmota; species Marmota monax. Next base: position 6,968,460 of record NW_026692486.1, on the reverse strand, counting down.
CTACACGTGTGGATTGTATGAGAAATTCAGCAGCAGCTATTGACGTCATGTCCTACTTCTGGAGTTTCTCTCATTTGCCTCAACAGCAACTTTTTCCTATTAGGTTGGATCAACAGGTTTTCATTTAAGATATTTGTTCATTTTTTCATACGTCTGGGCCTCCTTCCGAAATTGGGAAGACCCAGTTTTCAGAGACATTTTCCAAAGGCGTCCATTATGGCCTCTTTTTCAAAGAAAGCAACTGCCTTGGGAAAAAACCTACTTGTTGAACCTATTGGTTCAAATTTTAGATTTTTTTTTATGAGTCTGAAATAGATAAAAGTTGGAGTTCAACATTTTTCACTTGTGGGATTGAGCACTGGAAGACTTTACTGTTTTTTCTTTTATATTTCAGGACACTTTTGAAGACAGCATTCATCTTTTAAGAACTGATGTGTAAGATAGAGACCAGGTAAGGAAGCCCCTGTCTGCCCAGGCCATAGTGACCACAATTTTACTTTTCATCTCTCTACCTGATACTTTAGTCAATCCTAGCTGAAACTGGCAGATCAGTGAAATTCCCAATTTAAAATTTAATCTTGTTGATATTAATCAAGTTTCTATATCCTCTTATTTTAAATAAGAGCATAACAAGTGCTGATTTAGAAGACAGCAAAAGTTCAATTTGGGGATGCTTCTGAACTCCGTGTAATGTATCTCTGCTTTTGGCACTGATTTCTATCTTTTTGCTGTGATGGAATTGTAATCATAGCCCCACAAGTTATTCCAGTGCCTTACCAACTCCAGGAGATAAAGGAGAATCCCTGAAATTGTAAGCACTTTGTTAGAAGCAAGGATGACTTGTGAATTTTGAAGTTTGTGGTTGAAGTAATTGTGATATATTAGCCAGCTTTTCATTCCTTTGACCAGAATGTCTGAGAAAGCAACTTAAAGAAGAAAATTTTTATTTTGGATCATGATTTCAGAGGTTTCAGTCCATAGTTGGCTGGCTTCCTTGCTCTGGGCACACATAAGGCAGAAAATCATGGCAGAAGAGTGTGATAGAAGACAGTTGCTCAGCTCATGATAGCCAATAAGCAGAGAGAGAAAGAAAGGGCTTGGGATAAGAATACCTTTCCAGGGCATGCCCCTAGGGGTTTACTTTCTCCATGTCCTACCATTTTTACCACTTCCCAATAAAGTCATCAGCTATGAATCCATCAATGGATTAACCACTGATGAGGTCAGAGCCTTTATGATCGAATTACTTCCCCAAATTCCCACCTCTAAACATCACTGCATTGGGAACTAAGTCTTTAACACATGAGTCTTTGGGAGATACTCCATATCCAAACCATACAGGTGGTCTTGTGGTAGGTGGACAGTACTCCTAACCTGGGGGCTTGGCCCACATCCACATGGTTAATGTTAAAAGCCATGGCAACCCAGAATTCACTTCTGGTTTCCAGATTCTTATATTGTGTTAGTTTCATATTGCTGCCATCACAAATTACTATAAACTATGTGGCTAAAACTAACAGAAATTTATTATTTCATGGTTTTGGAGGGTAGAAATCTAAGATGGTAAGTATGGCATACTTTCTGGTGCCTCCAGGGAAGAATGTGTTTCCTTGTCGGTTTTAGCTTCTAGAATCTGCCCTCATTTCTTGGCTAAAAAGCATCACATACTGTCATCACGTCTCCTTCAATTTTTCTGCTTTTGTTGACTATCACTATCTCCAACCAGGTCCTTTCTGCTGCCTTTCTGTGAGGACCTAGGAATTGCCTTGAGCCTAACTGAATAATTTTCCCATCTCAACACTCTTACTTTAATCCCATCTGTAGTCTCTTTTGCCACACAAATTAACATATTCAAGGGTTTGGGGGATTTGGGCATGAGCACATTTGGGGGACCATTACTCTGCCTACCACATAGGGCCTTTGCCAGTGGAAGTAGACTCCAAAGGAGTAGCATTTACTAGGTTTTTGTTCAAAGCCAAACTTGTATTTTTTAATCCTTTCAAAAGGCACAAGTATATTTCACTAAATGTAATTGGTTTCTGTCTACATAGGCCTTTCTTGTTAAAATTTAATTATTACTACCCTTAGGGTTGTCTTTCTCTAATTTTTCTTTTTATTTCCTTTTGCATACCTATTATTATTAACCCAGATCTCTTATACCTGAAGTTTATATCTGAGAATGGATTCAAAATTCTATTGTTAACTTCATTATATTCCTCCTTAAAATGGCTTCTGATCTCAACACCCTCATTTTTCTCAATAGCAATATAATAGTATAGCAGTAGTAGATAAGTGAATGAGCTGGGGAGTTAATTGTATCTGAGTTACAAGCATGGCTTTCCCATTTAGCTAGTTGTGTTCTTAGAGAAGCCAATCTCTCTCAGCTTCAGTTCCTTCGTCTATATAATGACACTAATAGTTTTGTTGCACTGATATTAATTAGAATACTGTGGGCTGAGGTTGGACTCAGTGGTAGATCGCTTGCCTGGCATGTATGAGGCACTGGGTTCAATTCTCATTGCTGCATATAAATAAATAAAATAAAGGTCTATATACAACTAAAAAAATCTTTAAAAATATTAATTAGAATACCATGATGATGAAATAGTAAAGAGCCTTGTACATAGTAGGTCAGAAAATCTCCTTCTTTTCTTTATCTTCATTACCATTGCACACCTGAGAGGGGGCATACCTGCTCTTAGGAGAACTAATTTACACAGGCTCAAGACACCAGACATCTCACCCTAAAGGTCTTCATTTCACACATCCCCATTGCTGTGCCCTAGAAAGGTGCTGTACTTCTGGTGTTAATAATGACTGTTTTTTTTTTTTTTTTTCAAATCATGCAAGTGTTTATTACCTGGATGTGGGTGGAGGGATGAAATATAATATGAGAGGAAGGGCTTTTCCCTAAAATTCAGTCTATTTTTTGAACTTCATTTCATTCTACTCAGCAGCCGACATGACTTCCTCATGGTTATCTGAAATCTCCACAAGAAATTTCTATTTTCTATATTTTCTATGTCCTCTTGGCCCCATCTCTCCAGCACCTGGCAGAATGTGGCACACCTATGCATCACCCCATAAATATTTGATAAATTAATTGAGTAAACTAATAAATGCCTTGCTTGCTCTTGTGTTCTCATTTGAACTTTTGCTCTGCCTTCATTCTCCATTACTCTTTCTCTTTCTCTTTGAGCTATGGTAATAATTTAAGAGCCAGTCCAATTATTACCCAGGGCTTGCACTTTGGGTAAGATATTCTTACCACTCCATAACACCTGTTCTCTCCCTGCTTCAAAATTCTGCCAATTTACAATTACTTTCTCACTTATCTAAGACTTATTTTATGCTATAGTTTTGCATAACCTTTTCACTTGTGTTAAGTAGTAATTGAAAATTCCGGCCAGCCACAGTGGCGCATGGCTGTAATCCCAGTAGCTCAGGAGGCTGAGGCAGGAGGATCATGAGTTCAAAGTCAGCCTCAGCAAAGCTAGGTGCTAAACAACTCAGTGAGACCCTGTCTCTGACTAAAGTACATAATAGGACTGCGGGTTTGGCTCAGTGGTCAAGAGCCTGGGAGTTCAATCTCAGTACCTCTCCCCCACGCCCCAAAAAAGAAAAGAAAATTCCATGAGGGTAGGTAATACTTTATGTACTTCTATGACTAGTAGTACCACTATGTGCTGATATAGTAGGCACTTGATAAATGCCTCTTGCATTGGCCTTCTCTTCCTCTATGTAACATGCATTGCAAAAGAACCTTGGTTGCAGTTGTATCTTTCTACTAATTCTATCATTTTGAATTGACAAAATTGTTCAACCAAATTTCTTTTTTTCAATGATATTACTGATTGATATTCTGAATTGATTATAAAAAAAATCAAGTACAATTCTTATTTGCCATTTGCAACCATGAAGTGGTATATCATGGGGACCACTAAAATGTCATTGGTATACTAATAGCACTCTCAGGTCATATTTTATAGCATTTTTGCCTCAAGTTTTGGGATTCCTCATTGTTTCTTTCATAAAGTAATCACTCCAAGGTGCATGTAGAGGCTGGATTGTTATAGCAAATGGCAAACTGTGTTAATGGGAGTCAGCAAGGAATTTAATTATTCTCCCAATTTCCAAAGGCAATGATGTATCACATTAATACTTTTCTTTTGCTTTTCCTGCACACTGGTAGCTTAAAGTGAAATGATGTCCCAGTCCCCAGCGTGTTTGCAAAGGTGTCATAAATTACACCTCTGCACTTATCAATGGAAAAGCTGTTCTCTCCTGATGCTAGTTGTCTGTACACACAATGAACAGAATGGCAGAGGCTACAGAAGTAAAGCAGACAATGTATTATTCTGGAATTATTCTAGGAGTCATTTTTAAATTTGCAGATTTTTCTTAAGTGATTTTTTTCTATCAGGACTGATGGTTCTTACCCAATCTTCTAAGAGAATGATATTTTTCCTATCATATACAATCAATTTTAGTAATATTCTCAAACTCTCTGAGATTCCGCAAATAAAGCATCTGCAACTTTACAATACAGATGCTCCTTCACTTAAGCCAAAGCCCTGTTCCAATAAACCCAATCATGAGTTGTGAGTTGAAAATGCATTTAGTACACCTAGCTGCCCAGCATCCTAGCCCAGCAACACAGAACACTGTGAGTATTGCTTGCCCTTGGGATCATATGGCTGGCTGGAAGCTGTGGCTCTGCATGCAGTTGCCCTGCATCTCAAGAATGCATCCTGTCTATGGTGAGATCAAAATTCAAACAAATGCATTTTTTTTTTGCCCTGTTGAAAATCTGTAAGTCAAACGATTGCAAATGGGGATCATCTCTAACGTGAGTGGGCAAATGAACTTCAGTCTTGAAAGGAAACAAAATCCCTGGTGTGGTTCCTAATGGAGTGTAACTGTGGCCAGTGCTTCCATGTCACCCATTGAGCAGTGAAGGTGAGGTAGTATCACCTGAACTGATGGTCCTCATTGTGTGATCCATTCCAGCCACGTTCTCAGGACATCATGCTATGTGACCTTGGGCAAAACAAGATCTGAGCGTAGACCATGCAAGTGTCAAATACAATCCTCTTATCAGAGATATTCTGAGAAACACCAGGTGAAATTGCTACAGTAGTACAAATTTGCAGAAATGAAACCTTTCCCTAAAATAAAAATATTATACAATCAAAAATAATGAGTATAAAAAGACTTTTTTAAAAAAGGACATTTTTGTATAGGACAGAGAAAAGGGGTAAAGAAGAGGGAAGGGAGGAAGGGAAGGAAAAAGGGAGGGAAAGGAGGAAAGAAGAAGGAAAGAGAAAACTGTTTCAGAGATATTTAAATTAGTTCTGGATATTGGGACTGTGTATCAGCTTATTTTATTTTGATTTTCTGCTTATTTTATAACCATATAGATTTATAAGCAAAAAATTAATTTTACAAAAAAATGATCTAAATAAAAATGACTATAGTGCCAGAATTCTTACTATACATTTTTGCCTGATACCCAAGTTTTCTATTTGTTTATTTGCTCCAAATATATTTACTGATTTCTTTAGTTTCTTTTTTTATGAAAAGTGACTGGAAAATAAATCTGAATTTTGCTTTTCCATAATATTTATTTCATTAATCTCTCCAGACACATCGACCTTATATGTCAGATATGAATTGATGGTTCAACTGTTCTTCAAGCTATAATTTCTTTCTTAGAAAGGTTGAGCCTCTGGCTCCTTATGGCTATCAATTTTGAGGTATTGAATAAAAGATGAAATGCTAACATAATATTCATGTTGGTTTTGTTGGGGGAGGTGTTGTGTTTTGTTTTGTTTGTTTGTTTTTGGCTTGTCTAGCTCTTTTCGTTCTCAGCTAAATAAACTGGAAATTTTTATGATGACAAGAATTAATGTAATATATTAGAAAGAAGCTGAACACATTGGTAAAAGGAAATTGGGCCTCTATCCTGGATCTTTCAGCTCTCCCACCCAGGAAGAGTAGATAGGGGATAGACAGATGTGAATGTGGGAACTTTGATTAAGAGAATAATTCTACAGAAGAGGGCCACTGCACTGACCCCAAAATGATTTCTTTTCCAAGAGGTGATTTACCTGCAGCCCTGCCTGGCTTAAGTGGACAGGCTATGTCACATTTCTCAGCAAACTCTACCTGTTATCTGCAGGACAAATGCAGGCCCAAAATAAGATGTCAATAAGATGTCAATAATAAATGTCAATAAGAGGAATCCAAGTTACCCTATATTTTTCTGTGCCTTTTCACAGACCAAGTCCTGAAACGGAGGGAGATAAGGATAATTCCTCCTAACCATAAATTCCTGCAGAATTTATTATTCATAATCCAATGAGAACCACAAATGGAGAATCCATTTTATTTTGATGGGCCAAAGTGATCTAAAGTTATCATGGCAGTTGGGACTTGAAAGTCTAATGTCATCTTGCTGTCAGTCAAAATTCAAGAAGAGGACCTGAGTGGGACTCTCTGAAAACTTCTCTGGGATCTCCAATAAAACTAGAGTGAAGAAGAGGCACACTTTCCCTCTCTTCTCTGAAAGGAACTGCTCTCTACCTGATAGGGTCCTCTTTCTCTTTTCTTATCCCTTCGATAAACTCAAGCCTATTACTCTGAGCAATGTGTCTGAAATCTTTCTGACTTGATCACAAGAATTAGGGTTTTTTTTTTTTGGGGGGGGGGGGTGTTTTTGTGTTGCTTCAGTTTCCTAAAAGACACCAGTCATCTAAAGAGTGACTATGGGAAAGTAATTTAATGCCCATTTTCTTTATTTTCCCATCAGAAAAACATGAACGAGAACTGCGTTTTCTACTTCTTCAGTATCTAATAAGAGGAGAATCTATAATAAGTAAGGAAGTCCATCTGAATCCATTGCCTCTACACTACATAATGAAGAGAGAGAGAAAGTTGGAAAAATCATGCAAACCTCATTGTTCACTGCCTTATCACAAAAGGAATATGTGATTTTTTTATCATATGGCCTTACTCAATCCCAAGAAGTCTGGTAAACTGATCCTCAAAAGCACTGTAATCTGTGTAATTTTCACAGATGAGGCATCTTTTGTTTTCCAGTGTTTTATGTTAAAACAAATGGGTGTACCAGAGATTAAACAAAATCAAAATTGAAATGTTTATCAGAGTTCATTGAGGCTACTTAATCTAGTAATTTACCACAGGAGTCAGAATGTCTCAATTCTCAACAAAACCCCATTTCAGTCCTATTGGGTCTTGGTTTCTCCATTTGTAAATAGACACTGAAGTAGATGATATAAAAAAATGTCCCTTTTATATCTCCATATCATCATTTTTGCCTCAGTTGCACTGGAAAAAATGGAAGTCCAACAAAAGAGATGGCCCAGGTTTTTGTTCGATCCTCTGCTGCCATCTCGCATTTGAACTGGAGGATACCACTTATTCCTATTTTCAGGACTGATGATGCTGGGGTCGCACCTGCTTGAGCTTGCTGTGCTTCAGTTAAGTGATTGACTGTCAAAGAAAAAGTTAGTACATGACTCCTAACACAGAAAATGGTGCACTAAATTTTGTCATTTTCCCCACTGTTTTATTATCATTACCTGTTGAGAGAAAAGTGATTAAGCAGTCAGTGTTAGCTTTACTTGCAGAGTTAGAAGAAACAGTGCATGCTGGCAGAACGGCACCTGCTTTGTGATTAGCTAATGAAGCAGAGGGGAGAGTGAGGAGAAGAGAGGACAGTAGCTAGCCTAAAGCCCCATGCATGGAGAACCATCTCTTCCCCAGTGGAATTAGAAAACGGACCTGCTAGGTGGAGTTACAGAGGACACCTGTGGTTCTCATCCTCCATTCCCTTTCTCTTGTCCCTAACCTCTGACCTTGAAAGAATCCCTTTATGAATCATAGGATTCTAATTTGACACTATGAAACAAAAATACACACAGCCAGAAGATGGCCATTCTGCAAAAACCCTTTGTCTGAGTCCTAGAATCAGGGATGCAAGATGGTGGACACTGCAGCATTTATTAATTGTGTGTTTAGTTCCATTGCATCGTGCATATGCTTCTCTGAGTGAGTTAAATGGAATCAATTCCTATTGTTTCCCTGCCTACATTTCAGACCACACAATATTAATGCGCTCAAAATAGAATTATCCAACCTGGGTGATATTAGAGCAAAAGCAAGCCTATTCTACATAAGTATTACGTTATGTTTTAAGTTCAGCACTTGTGGTTTTTGTGGAATGAACAGGTAGCACGTTAGAATAAAGGAGAAATTCAATATCACACACACTTAGTTCTGATGGGCTTTGGGGAAGAAGGGAAAAATGAAAGAGATCTTTGAAGGCAGTAAGGGAAGGTATTTGGCAAATAAAGGCAGAGGAAATACTCTAGACACAGGGAGGGGAAGGCAGAATGGTATGCAATTAGAAGAAAATTAAGGTGTCTCCAGAAGGAAGGAGAACAGGAACTAAACGAAGGGCATGAAATTGAATTTAGTGGTAAGATTAGTAGAGAGGGAGAGCAAGGAAAGGGTGCAAAGTTTGTGATGCTAAGAATAAATACAATGACTGGAAGAAAGAGTGACAGAGTAGGTCTTCCTTCCTCCCCCCCCACCCCCCGCCAGTACTGGGATAGGGCCTCATACATATTAGGCAGGCTATTACCTACTCAGCTATTTTAAAAATATTTATATTTTGAGAAAGGGTCTAGCTAAGTTGCTGAGGCTAGATTTGAACTTATTAGCCTCAGCCTCCTGAGTAACTGAGAGTACAGAGTTGTGCCACCATGCCCAATTAGAGAATCCATCTCAATCTTTTGCTCACCCATCTCATCTGTGTGGTGCTATTTCCTTGTATGTGAAATTGAAAGTACTAGCTCTCAAATTTCTACTTTTCCTCTACTTACTTGGATGCTGTGAGGAGCAAAGTTCTGTAACTAGAGCTTTTGTCATTTAAACTTTTGATTATATTTTTTAAAATTACCAAGAAGTCCTCAACTTTAGAAAACTTTATCAGAAGGATCTGTAAGGATACTCAGTTTACCTATGAGACTCGTTCATTCAAGAAACAATATTAAACTGTTTTATTAACTGCCCATATCAGTTTGAGTCTCTTTGTTATTTAGTCACACATTCAAAAATATACCTGGCTTTGTTTTCCATGTATTAAAACACACAGGTTTGGGCAGAATATTTAAACACAAAAAAGCAAATTAAAAACTTATAAAAGCTCATAAGCAAAATAATCAATGCATTTCAGAATTATCATCAATTGTGCGCATATACTATTCATGAAATGAAATCCTACCCGCCCCGCCCGACGCACACACATTGCTGGTGATCAAACTCAGGGACTATACATGCTTAGCAAACTCTCTACCAGTGAGTCACACCCCCAGCTCTGCAATTCTACTTTTTAAAATTAAATTTATAAGGAGAAAACGTCCTCAATGTTTTTTTCCCTCCATTGGACATACAGTTAGTACTAGGTCCTATGATTTCTTCCTCCATGATCTCCCCAAATAAATCCTCCTTCCTGTTCCCATGCCTTTCTCTTGCCTAATCTGAACCATTTCACTATTTCAACACCACAAGTCTCACCTCCAGCACCTACTTACCAATGGATTAAGAACTATATACAATGCCAACAGCATATCTGTGATTGGTCACACTTCATCTCAGACACTCACAAAGGCTTGCCTAGAAGAAAGAGAAGCTTGTCACATGGTGTCCCAAATGTCCTTCAGTCTGTCCTCCTGCTTTTTTCCAATGCAATTTTCCCCCAGGGCCTTCACATCTGCACACTTATTATGTTCTGTGCCTTAGTTTCTTCATAATATGAAGGGATAATAATAGTCCTTCTTTCACAAGGTTATTGAAGGATTAAACAAGTGTCTGGAACACAGCATCATCTGTAGTAATAGTCTCATTATAATTATTGTTATTTGCAATATAAGCCCAGCTTTGAATATGCAGACATATTCAAGAATATTCCCCTCATTTTCTGCTGTCATGTCAGAAATATTATTTGCTGAGATGTCTCCCATGATCAGTTTCTGGGTTATTCATTTTCATATTATTATCTCATTTATTCATTTTCACATATATCCTAAAAGAATACCTGCTTTTCATAGACCTCAAGGAGAGTTGTTTTGATGGAGCAAAAAATTTGCTCCTAAATTTGCTCCATTCATCTGATCTTGTAACAAATCAAGTACCATGTGTAAGTGGGACTGGTAATATTAGAGGAATATTTCAGCTGAGATCATGAAACCTGGTTTTATCATGCAGTGAAATCTATATAAAACATGCTTTTTAAGAGCTGTGTTGCATAAGTCTGGATTTGGATCATAATTCCAAAGGGGTACTTGAGAAAGGTTTTTAGCAGAGCTCCCAACCTAAAACCAAACCATGTGAGATAGAAGAAAATCTTTTCTGTTTTTAAATATCATAGAAAAAAAATTTTCAAACAACCTCCATAACCTACTATAAAATTGCTGTTTCAAAATACCCAAAATACTTTCACTGTGATAGAAATTATCCTGTAATATCTACCCCCGTTTTTCTCCCTTCTGTAAAATTGAAACCAATTAGTACCTTTTGATAGAATAATAATTCTACTTTTGCATTTCTAAGCATATGTTTGTCTTTGATTAAATAAATATCAGCTTCTTTGGGTTTGCTGTGTAGGTCTTAGCAATCTAATTATCTCTGCACCTTTTCACTGAACCTGTCCATAAATTTCTCACATAAACATGCGAAGGACAAAACAGTACAAAGTATTCAGGGTTCATTTTTTTTATACATTTAGTAAAAATAGGAGCACAGGTGCTTTAGCTAGACATTTTGCTATGATGTTAGAATTGCCTATTTTACTAAATGACCCTGGAAATAATTTATATCACTTTGATAATCAGAAACTTGAATATACTTTAATGCTTTATTAGTTATTTATTCATAGTTTTTCATTAGTTTATGCTTTCGTGGGAGCTAATCATATTTATATCATGCTACCTGCATTACTGCTATGAGATAGGATCTTTCCCTATCCACACCTCTTTATTTATGTTTTAACTATGAACATTCTGACTTTGGTATTTAAATCTTTAATGCTCATGGTTTTGTTTTGCTTGCTATCCTGCTTTTTGCAGGTCAATTTAGGTAAAAATAAAATATCGATTTCTCCCCAGGAATTCAAAATATTTCATAGTTTTATTTTTTTACATTAATTTCTCACAGAGACCAAGGATCTGCTTTAGGAAAAAAAAATATTTTTAATTAATCACTGTGTCTATTTCATACCAGTTGTAAATAAGGTACATCTTAGTTACATAATTGAATTTTATACTAAGACATTAAGCCTGTCTAGATAACTTAAGTTGTACTAAAATATACCCAATATGAAATTTTGCATTTTAACCATTTTTGTTTATACTATCCAGAAATATTAAGTAGATTTACACTGTTGTGTGACCATCACTCCAGAACTTTTTCATCACCCCAAACCGAAATAAAGAACACTTTAAGTGAGAAGCCTGGTGTCTTCCTTCTCTTATTCTGTAACATCTTCTCACAGTGCCATGCTGTTTACCTCATGTCCTCAGTAGGTATGTGTCTATCATTGGCCCTGACATTTGTCTCCTTAGGGGCAATCTCTTGAGTCCCTCAGCTGGTGGTCAGGTTGATATAAATAGTTACTAGCCCAAATCCTAGGAGTTGATGTATTCTTGGGAGATAGGACTGAGGCAAGAAAAGCCAGCGAGGCCTTTTCCTGACCCTATGGCCATTGTCTTTACCAAAATGCAATGTGCTCTTGTGATATCAACTTCCTCTCTCTTTACAGAATTAATTTAGAAATGAAACAAAAATAAGGATGAGTTTAGTACTCAAAATATATCACCACTGGATGGTAAGCTTCTTGGCATCACAAGTGGTTTAGGGACCATACCTAGGAATAGCAACTTTGTACTGTCTTTTCAAATAAGCAGGTCCTTTTTTTTTTTTTAGTACTGTGGATTGAACACAGAGCCTCAAGCATGCTAGCCAAGCACTCTACAACTGAGTGACATCCTCAGCCCTATTCTGAATGTTTCTTTGAGAGTGTTTTTGAATGAGATTAAGATTTAGATTGATGGACTTAAAAAATAATAAAGATCACACTCTCCATAATGTGGGTGGTCCATATCCAAATAGTTGAAGGCCTGAATAGTACAAAAGACTGACCTTTTTCTGGGCAAGAAAAAATTCTTCAGACTTAAACTGCAATCAGTGACCCCCCCAGCACCCAGCAGTTTGGGGACTTGTCAGCCTCCGTAACCTTTTTTTCCCACCAGTTCTTCAGATAAATCACACACACACACACACACACACACACACTATTGGTTCAGTTCCTCTGGAGAAATGGAGATACAACAAATATCACATAACAAGTATTAAATTTGCCTGGGAAGAATCCTTTCTTACTTAGACTGTTCACTTAGGGCAAAATTTATACTAGTTTTTGGATGATCAAACTCAACTGTAGGATAAAACAGCCTTCTCTAAGCTTTAGTGGGTGATAAAAATCCTCAAGGATACTCGACTTCATTTCAAACACTTACTTTCACTTCATGAAAGTGAATCTTCCTTACAATATTCTGTTAAACCTGGGCCTAGGAACATTTAAACTGCATCAACTTGTTACTGTTAAATATTCATATTTGCACTGCCAAGCAATAGTGTATTTTAATACCAATTGCATTTTTTTTTTTTTTTTTTTTTTTTTAGGAAGGAAAGAACTTGAACTTGCTGGAACAGATTACATCCTTGAAACTTCCAAACTTCTGTCACACTCCTCTCAGCTCTTTATTTTCTTTAGCACATGTTCTACTTTTCTGCTCCCCTTGGCACTGTTTGTATATCAGTCAGTGTAAGTCAAGATGACGATAATTAAATATCACTTGAAGTTCAGAGACAGAGTGATTAAATTTGAACTTAAATCTTTCAGAAATAGGTACCGCTCTTGTATTTCACATAGGGGAAATTCTACTTGCATATTAGTAGGAATATAATTATCTTATTCAAAATACCAAATCTCTCAAGAAACAATACAATATTATCTCAGGTAAAGAGGGTAATCAGAAATTCAAAGAAGGTTTTTCTTACAATTATTTTACCTATTTGGGAAGCGACTGTACACAGACTTTTGCCACAGTCCATGGATACAGAACTTCCAAGGAAACCTCTCTTTACCTCTCTTAATGTGAAAGAAAAAAGGGAGAAAACCTGAAGCCTCTGTGTGGCAGAGAGAGAGACAATGAGGTAGCACAAGCAGCATAACCTGCTACAGACTTGCCAAGCCATGACAGTTGCCATTCATTTTTTTCAAGAAACTGTAAGAAATGAAAAACACATGGGAGACTCCTGAGGTGGGCTGGGCCCTCTCTAGCACAAGGGTCTAATCCCTGCCCACTAGGTCGGGTGTGAGAGAAGGATGATCTTTACCCAGAATCGGGCATGGTGGATGTGTGTCCCTAGATTGTCAAATCCAGCTTCGCCTATCAGTGATCTAATTCAAATTCACCTCCCAAATTGAAGAGCTATTCAATTTCCTATTGCACTGCAACTTTAATTCAGCCGTTTCCCTTATCCTACATCCAGCATTGATTAAGGAATCCAAATGCAAAACTCCAAGTTGCATTACAAGCGAAGGCTGTGCATCAGTGCTGAAGTGACAATCATCCCCATTCTCAGTGTGAACTGGGAGCAAGAGCTAATTAAAATTATAAGCTAGAGAGAACATGCATTGAGAAAGAGAAGCCATCCCTAACCAATAATTCCAGGGATAAATCATACTTGATTTGCTAACATATAGATGTGTCCAGGAACTATGATCTACAAATGTCTTGAATATGGTTCTAATCAATCTGCAGAACAATAATCAAGGAGGCATATAATTAGAACAGGCTCATAACGACAAGCAGCACATAATGCTGTGTCACCTTGAAACAGTGCAGAGCGTCCCATCTCCCAAGTCATAACTGATATTAAATAGAGGCAGTTTCTTCGTCTGAAATGCACCCTGACAGACTTCTGGCTTTCCTGGTAAGGCAGTTTCAGACTTACACAGGGTCCTGCTCAAATTTGATTGATCCTCCTGCTCTTCCTGTCCTCTGTTCCTCTTATGCTGGCCCTTTCTGTGTCAGATAGGCTTCTGACCTGAGAGGTCCCTAGGGACTGCAGCTACCAACCCCAGCTGGCAATGTGCATTCAGTAATGAAAGATGACCAGACAGGAAACTATGAGCTACTGGCCTCCAGGAGTTCTTGGTGTCATCATTGGGAGAGGTATGGCATTGGAGAAGAGCTGGAACAGTTTTCTGGGACCTTCTATGGATCTCATTCATTCCACATCAGAGACCAGCGTAGTCAATCAGGAAAGAAAAATGTAGAGAGAATAATGGCATTTGGTAGAGAATGACAATGATATTCCAGCTCATGTCCACAGCTCCCAGACTGCCCTTGATGGAGGCCTCATTTCCCTCTACTTTCCTCCTGCTGACCCTCAAGGATACCGTGTACATTCCTGACTAAGTGTCTGTTTACTTGCTGATGTTTGTACTTGGAATGGTGTATCTCCGGATTTTTAAGAAAACATCCCCCTCTTCACTATTCTAGTTTCCAACTCGTACATCTATTCCTCGTCCTGGTCTTTGCTAGTATTCTAGCTAGACCAGACTTCTCACTGCAGTGTCCCTTATCATTTACTCTTCACAAAGGTGTGACCATGCACACCCTCTGGAGTGACACCACTTGGGTTTGAGTGTGGTGTCTCTATTTACCCACTGTGGGTCATGAGGCAGGGACTTCAGTACTGTTGTTCAGCATCTTCATCAGCAAATGAGGGTCGTGAGAACAGTTGTTGGGTTTATTTTGAGAATGACATGAAGTAATACAAGTCTTTAGAATAGAACGAGGTCTGCATACTCTATCCATGATCATTGGTATTTTCTTTGTAGCACCTATTGGTAGCTGAAGTTTCCTTCTTTGTGAGTCTAAAAGTTTATTAGGAGGACAGGGAATCAGCTTTGTTTCTTACTCTGCCCTCAGAAGCTAGAATTTTACCTGGAAGAATATTTTACTTGGTACCTGCTACCAAATTGTTGTGTAATTTATTGAGTGCTCAATAAATTATTATTGTCTAGACATTGAGTGATTCAAACTTCTGGTATACTGCCTTTGGGTTTTCAAATAAGATGATACTGGACCAAAGTTTTGCTACTCTCTAGGTCTGTGATTTAAAACTACTTATTTAACCTATTCAAGTGTTGGTTTTATCATTTTGAAAGAGATAATGTTTTACTAGCTGCACTAATCTCCCTCAAGTCATCTAGTGTCTTATCCTATTTGATTTTTATATAATTTTCCATCTATTTAGAGTACTCCTTCTCTACTTTATTCATCTGCATACTCCTATTTATCCCTCAAAACCCAGCAAAATAGACTTGTAGACCAATGATACAGAACAGAGGACTTTGAGACAAACCCATGTAAACACAGTCATCTCATACTAGACAAAGGTGCCAAAAAAAAAATGGATAAAAGACAGTCTCTACAACAAATGGTGCTAGGAAAACTGGAAATCCATATGCAGCAAAATGAAATTAAACGACTGTCTCTCACCATGCACAAAAATCAACTCAAAGTGGATCAAAGACCTAGAAATTAGACCAGAGACCCTGCACCTAATAGAAGAAAAAATAGGCTTTAACATGTCAGATTAAGGAAGGCCCCAACTTCCTTAGCAAGAATCCTAAAGCACAAGAAATAAAATCAAGACTCAATAAATGGGATGGATTCAAACTAAAAAGTTTCTTCTCAGCAAAAGAAACAATAAGTGAAGTCAAGAGATAGCTTACAGAATGGGAGCAAATTTTTACCACATGCACAACAGATAGAGTACTAATCTCCAGGATATATAAAGAACTCACAAAACTTCACACCAAACAAATAAATAAAGGGGTTAAGGAACTGAACAGATACTTCTCAGAAGACGATATATAATCAATCAACAACTATATGAAAAAATGTTCAACATCTCTAATAATTAGAGAAATGCTAATCAAAACTAAGATTTCATCTCACTCCACTCAGAATGGCAGTTATCAAGAATACAAGCAACAATAAGTTGTTGGCAAGGATGTGGGGTGAAAGGCACACTCTTACATTGCTGTTGGGACTGCAAATTGGTGCAACCGACTGGAAAGCAATGTAGAGATTCCTTACAAAACTTGGAATGGAACCATTTGACTCAGTTATCCCATTCCTTAGTCTATACCTCAAGGACTTAAAAATAGCATACTACAGTGATGCAGCCACATCAATATTTATAGCTGCACAATTCATAATAGCTAAACTGTGGAAACAACCTAGATGCCCATCAACAGATGAATGGATTAAAAAAAACCCTATGGTATATGGAATATTACAATGGAATATTACTCAGCATTGAAAGAGAATAAAATCATGGTATTTGCAGGTAAATGGATGGAGTTGGAGAATATCATGCTAAGCGAAGTTAGCCAATCCTGAAAAAACAAAGGCTGAACGTTTTTTCTGTTAAATGGATGCTTCCATAATTGGGGGTGGTGGTGCATAGGAAGAATAGAGAAACTTTGGATTGATCAAAGGGGAGGGAGGGAAGGAGAGAGGGCAAGGGGGTAGGAAAGATGGTGGAATGAGACGGACATGAGTGTATGTATGATGACACGAATGGTGTGACTCTACTTTGTGCACAACCAGAGAAGGGAAAAATTGTGCTCCATTTGTGAATTGAAGTGCATTCTTCTGTCATGTATAATTGATTAGAATGAGTAAATAAATAAATAAGTAGGGCTGGAGATGTGACTCAGTTGTTAAGCACCCTTGAACTCAATCCTTGGCAGCAATGGATAGATAGATAGATAGATAGATAGATAGATAGATAGACAGACAAACAAACAAGATAACGTTTATGAAGAGTTCAATTACTCAGCAAACAGTAGGTGATCAATACGTGTGAGTCATTACCATTATTATTTCAAGAGCAGGGACTGTCTTCATTTCACCATCTACTTTCATACGTGAAACACACCATCGACACTCAAGCAATATATACTTGATGAAAGAAAACTGAAACTAGTACAGCAAGAGATGCATAGGAAAACTTTGTAAGAAGGCAAGAGGAAGGGAATGGGAAAATACAGAAGTGAAAAAATTGGCCCACTTCTCGGCATCAGATAAATATTTTTTAATTAGCTCAATTAATATTCCATAAAGGAGTTCACAGCCTGCTCCTCTTTGCTCTCATTAATCTAGATGGCTGCCCCCAGCTGAGAATAACCCTCATGTGGAGCCACCTGATCTGGAGGG
The DNA here is from genome assembly GCF_021218885.2 of Marmota monax. Classification (NCBI taxonomy): domain Eukaryota; kingdom Metazoa; phylum Chordata; class Mammalia; order Rodentia; family Sciuridae; genus Marmota; species Marmota monax. The sequence continues at coordinate 6,951,070 of NW_026692486.1, read as the reverse complement.
ACACTGTGCATTAGACATAGAAAGTCAATGAGAATATTTCCTGGACACAGGGCTTGAGGAAGTTAACCATAATCCAGTTGACTTCCTGATGACTGATGATTTTTCTAAAACTTAGTGTCTTGAGAGGTTTATGCTGCTTACAATTTCTTTCTGAAGAAATAAAAACCTGCTGTCCACCGAGTACCCATCACATGCCAGCCCCCACCCTGAGGCACTTGACACACATTAGTCCTCATGTGCAACCCTCGGCAAGGTAAGCTGATTCCGATTTTATGGAGGAGGAAACAATTTGAGGAAGGTTAACTAATTTGCCCAAGAGAGAGCAAAGGCTTATATCTATGTCCATGTGAATCACAAGTTTTCATAACCATAATACCTCTACTTTATTAAATTATTTACAAGAATATCTTATCAGATGAAAGGAACTAAAATTGGGATTAACTATATAAGAAATTAAAATATATTCAAGGATTTTCTGCTTCACCTTCACTTTTATGTTAAAATATATGATAAATATATTAGCTACTATAATTATTGTGTTGAGTGATTGACTATGAGAGTGTAATTTATTTTATTGAACTAACTCCTTCTTCATCAAGAGCCCTTTTATGAAGTGGGCAAGACAATGCAAGACATTGACTGATTAATCAAAAAGTTGCTTCCTGAAGGAACAAAGGGTTTTCTTTGAGTATGGGTTTGTTGGTTAGAGTCTCAACTGTTTCTCTTACAAATACCCTACCAAGAATGCAATACCTACAATGTTCAGTTTTGCTTTCTCCAAAGGGGCCACAAATATGTGGGTATTTATTTATTTATTATTTATTTATTTATTCTAAACTTTTCTGTTGTTTCATTCACAACTAACTTAGAAGTAAATATTTAGCGTTTCATACTTTCTTTCCCCTCACTTATTTAATCAGTATATAATGTTTGATAAATTAATTGCAAAAGGCAGTGCAACCACACATACATTTGGTGAAAAAAAATAATATAATTGAACCCTGGTAAACATACTACTCTGCCAGTAAAAGATGTGAAAATGCAAAGAGTGGACAGCCTACTGGCTGGGCTCAGTGTACCAAGGGCTGCCTGTTCACTTAACAGAGGATATGGTGAGCCGGAGTCATTATGGAAGGTTAGGTAAGTGGGGATCCATTTGGAAAGCTTTTATGGTATTAATATTGCTCTTTAATGAAGAGATCCATTCAAAATTTGCAATCCTTTTTTTTTCACATTTGATGTAATGTTTTCTCTGATATAAGGAGGCTGATTCATAGTGGGGTAGGGACAGGGGAGCATGGGAGGAATAGACGAACTCTACATAGGGCAGAGAGGTGGGAGGGGAAGGGAGACAGCATGGGTTAGAAATGATGGTGGAATGTGATGGACCTTATTATCCAAAGTACATGTATGAAGACATGAATTGGTGTGACTATACTTTGTATACAACCAGAGATATGAAAAATTGTGCTCTATATGTGTAATAAGAATTGTAATGCATTCCACTGTCATATATAAATAAATTAATAAAAAAATATGTCTAATGCCACTGAGCATTTAAATGGAGCTGCTGGAATTGGAGGCCAGGCCCCTTCAATGGCCACATCTAGGAAGATGACAAAGTACATCAAAAAGCATCCTCCTCTGTAAGCATTTGTGTTGTTCTAGCATAACTTTGAGGGTGGATACAGACAGGATGAATCCCTAGATTTTAGCTCACCATATTGTTGGACTACCTTAAGTAGTAAGTTGAGCCTGCTCCTGGCACTTTGACTTTTCATTAAATATAAATTGATTAAATGGCTGTGGCGAAATGAGACTTGTTAAGGCAACTCTTCTAAAAGAACTTATAGGGTTAGGGCTTGGGTTGTAGCTCAATGGTAAAGTACTTGCCTCACATGCGTGAGGCCCTGGATTCCGTCCTCAGCACCACATAAAAATAAATAAACAAAAACAAAGGGAAAAAAAAGGAGCATATCTAACTTAAAAAAAGAAAAAGATAATCAATAGGGCTAAAATGCTAAAAATTTAATGTAAAATTAGGTGTGTATCTTGTAACCAAAAAAATAGAGAAAAATCATAAAAATGTCATCCTGCATGTCACAGGATGAGATTAGAAACATGAAATCAGTCCCGCTGGTGTGTCCTATTCCCCATTACAATTTTCTCTTTGGATTCTTTCTACATAGCTTTTAAATTTTAGGTGTCCTCTCTTTCTCACACAGCACTCCAATTACATGTAAGATTGAAATGCCTGAGACTCTCAATGTTACCTTCTTTGTGGTCATACTTCTTATTATTAAAAAAGAAAGTCAAAAAGAAGGGTGGGGGGAGGAAGGAGACTTTTATTTTTTAGTGTAAAAAATAAATATAAAATTAAAAGGAAATTAAAAAGTAGAAAAGGAGAAATTTAAATATAATTTAAATATACTTAAGTTTATTGTCCAATAAAGATTAAAGATAATACCGAAAAATAACATAAAATATACAATGTTTTTAAAAAGATTTTAAGCATTGAGATGAAATAAAAGAGGAAACTCAGAATCACACACACACACACACACACACACACACCCACAAGAGAGGCTAACTACATAAAGTGAAAAGGTTATATATAAAGGTAGAAGTGATTAAGAACTAAAATAGTGATAAAAATAGACAATAAAACACAACTGAGGATGATTAAGAGATAAGGCTTGAACAGGAAAAAAATGGAGGAGGAAAGTAGGGAATGAAATACTGTAGGCAGGATCCAGAGGAAGAAGTTACTGATATCAACAAGGTTATTTGGACAGGTAGAATGGCCACAAGAGACAGTGTCTTTCTTGGGCAAAGGACCCAGAGTACAGTCAGATCCCTTTGCTTCTGTAATTCCAGGACTAGCTATGTGATGAGCAGTCCCTAAGGCAGTGCACACTTTTTTGTTGTTGTTGTTTTTGTTTTTTTTGGTGCAAACTAACTGCTACAGAGCTCCTGGCGGGACAGGAAGGGGGGTCAATCTGTGCCCAGTTGAGCAGTATCAAGGGATTGGGCTTAAGCAAGCATGAAACAAAATTTGAATTCCTAACCAACCTACCACTTTTTCATTGGCTAACTTGAAGTACTTAGGTACTCAGTTTCCTTATTTGTAATAATACTCATCTTGGACAATTATGAGAATTATTGCAATCAATCATAAAGATTAGAACTGAAGGTGTAGCTCAGTGGCCAAGTGATTTTTCTATCATGTGTCAGGTGCTAGGTACAATTCCAAGCACCATAAAAAAAATAAAAAAAGGTGCTGGGGTTGTGGCTCAGTGGTAGAACACTTACCTGGCATGTGCGAGGCTGAGGGTTCAATCCTCAGATCACATATAAATAAATAGAATAAAAAGATCCAGACAACTGAAAATATATGTATTTTTTTAAATGAAAAAAAATCATATGGGTCAGCATAATGCTGCCCTAGTGGACTACACTGTCAATGACCTAACATACAAGGACCTCCTAATCAGCTTGCCTTTCTAAGCTGTCCCATGTAACTCCAGGACCCTGCAGAACAAATTCTGGAATGAAATGATACTATTTATTGCAATTCTTCACTTTTTAGAGCAAAAGATTAGGTTTCTGGCCAAATGCTGAAAACATAGATAGATTATGAAATTTAAAAGCCCTGAATACTGAAATACACATACTTTAATTAATTTTAAACAATAGTAATTTTAAGAGTGTAAGGAAACTCAATAACATGTTGGTTTTTCATATGGCTTTTGTGGTTGTTATAGCCAATTTAGGTGGGGAAATAAAAAACAAATACTTACATAAATTCTTAGGGTTTTTTTTTTTTTTGGTCAGGTGAGGACAAGTTCTTTTCCCCATTACAATTACTTTCTCGTGGACTTTTAAAAGTCATTCAAAGGGTACAATCAGTAAACAATAATAAATTTCGCATATGACTACCACCCAGTTGATGGGTAATATTTTATCTTTTAGAGGTAAGTAGATTATCTTTTGCCAGGGAATTTTTTTTTTTCTCAAAACACTTTAACTTATTTAAACTGACTTGCTGGCTTCATTTTCCTTTACAGATCTAGAGACTCAAAACAAAATCCCATCACTGCCAGCAGAGAATCTGTGATGTATTAGGAATATTCTTGGAACTCAAAGTAAACCAGAGGTGATCCATGTTGGTTAAGAGTTTCTATTCCGGCATCAAAGAGAGAACATTCTGGTACAGGCTTTGCCATTCACCACCTGTGAGACCTCCGGAAAATTTTCTTCTTTTGCAAAAGTGGAATTCCATATAGAGCCTGAGATATATTCAAGCATCTCTTAAAATAAGATAGGTACTAAGAATTTTATTCCCATTGTAATATGCAAATAGCAAATTAGACAAAATCATTAGTGTCTTTTAAAAAATTAGAAATTCTTGTGTGGTAGTTCTTTTATTACAATGTTAAAAGAATATATTGTATGCTAGCACTGTGCTTTGGTTTTAGAGCCATCTATTTATTAAGACTGATATTTCAGCAAAACAAACAAACCCACAAATGAACCTTTCAACTAATCAATAACTTTGATACCTATCATTATTGTTTCTGGGTGTTTCTATATAGTGGCTGTCAGCCTTTTCTAGAGTATATCAAAGTATCAGTCACAAGAAAGCCTTGTTACTGTGAGGGCCAACATGCTTTTTTAAAAGCTTAGTTCTGACGTGATTTAAAAATGCTTGTGAAACTCTTCCTAAATTGAACATTTATCAGTAGTCTCTTATGCTCACACAATATTAGTTTAAGATTAACTATGCCTTTTAAACATTTTGAAGAGATTGTGGTCTTGGAGCTCCAATAAGCAAATAATAGAAAAATGTGTGAAAGATTCCTGGGGCAGTAGTTTTTCTTTTCTCCACAGCAGTTAAGATTCCAAGAAGCTGGGACTGGAGATGTGGCTCAAGAGGTAGCTAGCCTGGCATGCGTGCGGCCTGGGTTCGATCTTCAGCACCACATACAAATAAAGATGTTGTGTCCGATGAAAACTAAAAAATAAGTAATAAAATTCTCTCTCTCAAAATAAATAAATAAAGATTCTAGGAAGCTAAATTTTATTGGGTCACCTGTTATATTGTTTCTTATTTCATAGACTGATCTATGTTAAATGTCATATATCTAATGGCATTTCACACAACACATTAATTCAGAAAAATTTTGCCATTGAAAACAATAGATTTTAAAAATCAAATTGTCATCTGGAGACTTTTGAGTACACACTTAACAAACAGGAAGGCCATCAGGAGAAGGACAAAGACTCCAGAGAAGCCTTATTAGGAGAGGAGGAGTGGTCTATTGCCAATATTTGAAAAACACTTACAGTACATTTAATTAGCATAATTACATGGTGCACTTACAGCTTGTTAATGCCCTTTGACAGAGATATGTTACCCTGGCCTTGAAAGCTGGGTGGCCATAGAACCTTGAGATGAACTTGGATAACTTCCAGGAGTTCCCATTAATGCTGTACATTTTGCTACTAGGTACAATATGTGCAAAGTACATGTTGGTTAAAAATGTGATGTCTTTCTTAAACACTCTAATTTTTCTGCCTGGTGCATTTAGCTAACATAATGCATTCCTGTGATCATTAGTAGAATCACACTGACATAAAAGAAAATTCTCATCCCCCACCACTCATGATAGTTAAGATTGTCATGAATTATCTTCAAACCCAGTACCATTCACTTATCCTTTAGAACTAATGCTTCCAATCTGCCAATACATGCTGTTTAATGACCACTCCAATTTAACTTTCGACTCACTAGCAGGAAGCATGTGATACAGTTTTTCACCAAAACCACACTAACTGTATTACACTGTGAGGCAACTCTCTCATCTATTTTCAAAATGCCAGGAACTCTTTATATTGATGTTTCAGATTTAATGCAGTAATTTCATGGAAAGAGAAATCTCTGGAACACAGGAACATGTGAACTCTTGTTACTAAGTTTTATTTATAAAATACTGCAGGAGTACTAGCTTTTAAGAAAACTTCAGTATCAAGAAAATATGAAGAACTGTTTTTATTTTAGGAATTCAAACTAGTATGCATTCTTTCAAGGCTTTTGACTTAGAAGGTTTTAATTGCAATAAAAATTTTACTGAGTTAAATTTTTACAAACACCCCAATCTCACAAGAACATAATAAAAGTTAGTTTTAAGCCTGAGGTTCAAAGTTGAATTGATGGAAAAATACATTTTCTCCTTTCTTATTTAATAATCAAAGCATCCTGAATACACCCATACAGTAAGTGCATGTGAGCTTTTCTTTTGAAATTTGGCAATGAATTTGTGCATACTTTTTTCTTTTGGGGGAGAGGACAGTGAGGATATTCTACCAAATAATTGCTGTTCCACTGGTTAAAATACTACATGTAATTACCCTCAAAGAAATGTGGATGAGTTGTAATTGACAACATATTTAAGTGATTTACATATATACTCTTCTACATAAATGAGTATAAAATCCAGTAAGATTAATATATATGTAGCATATTTCTTTTGCAAATAGAACATACACTTTTTGAAAAAATAAAAACATCAATGTAGACTAACCTTTATCAAGTCACAGCTAAATAAATGAACAAAAGCATCCTTATTATTAATGGACTAGTAGAGTAACTATCCCTGGGGAGAGGTATACAAATGCAACTTTCTAAGTTCACAGTTGTAACTACCACAAAAGAAGTAATCGGGGATGTGTGAATTGTATGTACAGGTGCAGGCTAGAGAGATCCAAAGAAAACAGGCTAATAATGAGTGCATTGGCATTTAAAGACAGTAAATTGGTAATGTTAAACAAATCTAAAAAAAAACTACCTTGTACTAGAGATGACCCTAGATGGAATTTAAGGCAATATTAACATCATTTATAAGAAATCAGTATTGAAAATCAGTATCGAAAATGATTCTTTTGATAGCAAAGATGAATGAAAACTTCCAAATTCTAGTCTATAAGATAATGATCCATAATAAAATTACTTTTACTACAGAGAATACAAACCCTTTGGGTACTATTTACTTGTTAATATTGTAGTAGAGCTTTGAGAACTGCTTTAAGAGATACAGAGATGGGACTAGTAAGCAGAGTGTTCACTGCTGCCTTTCTTCATTTATTCTTCTTCTTCTTCATCTTTTTTTTTTTTTAATTAATTAGCAAAATGGCCTGATGCTAGTTAGGTTGTTCACTAAGAAGAATATATTACAAAATACTGTAGTTTCAGGCACTGAAAAGAAAAAGTAAAACAAGACTGAAAATTGTATTTATAACATTCCTTTCCAGCAAATAAAATTTTGTAAATTCCTGAAAAATGTTAGCAAATACAATTATGTGGAAATTTTTTTCTCAGAGGATTGATAAATTTAATTTCAGTATTTAGTGTCTACTTCACTGTATCCACTTTTAGGTACATGAGTATATACTTAAAATTCTTCCTTACTCTTTTAAAATTCAATAGGCATGTCCAAGTATGCCCACATTAAAAAAAAAAAAGTGATTTCTAACTTGGTAGAAGCATTTGAGAGAACCACTAAGCTTTAGAAGAATTTGGAATAAATGCTCATGATATAAATAGGAAAAATCTATTTGTTGAGATTCAATTATATGATTTTTGAACTTGGAGCAAAACCTTTCAATGATAAGAAATACTGTCATTCACAGCTGTCTATAGAGATACTAATAATCCTCAAACTGTAAAAGTATGTTTTAGGAATTTCTCAATATACTGCTGAAAAATCAATTTAAGAAAAAAAAATTTATGATGCCCAAATGTGATGGTAGAAATCCCAAACCTTCTTTTATCTATTTATTTTTAGTTTGGGTGCAATGCAACAACAACAAAAAATACTTCTAATATATTTCCCTATTGAAAAGTTATCTGCCAGATTTTGTGCATATGTAATCCTTTAACATGAAGAATGAACAGGCAACTTAATGGTATTCTTTTACATATCCATGGATTACCTAAACTATGAAGTCACCTCAACCAAGGGGAGGAAGGAGTGGGAAAGGATCAATGTGTTAAAGCCAATTATGTATCATATATAAAAGTGCACATTAACTACTTGAAAAAATTCACATTTATTTACTGTCAAACCGTGTTAAACTTTACACTGGATATTAGTGATGGGCTCATTATTAACAGGTTTACACAAAGGGATGAAAAGAAAAGCAGAATTTTGCTGAAACAATTTACATTTCATTAGAACTTTATCATAAAATAAATTAATTACTAAATATAGGCAGAAGGGATATGGAAGAGTAATATTTGTTTTATTTTCTTTTTTTAAAAAAAGAATAGGCACCTTTTGTTCACTAGAAAGTTTGTGAGAAGTGCCCAGTGCCCTCTTTGCCCTCTGTTTAAGAATAAACAGAAGGATGACACACAATCTTTTCTAGATTTCACCACATTTGTGCAAGGCATGGCAGAACTGGCTTTGAAGCGTTTTCTCCCCATAAAACACGTTCTTTTGGCAATAAGAAATTTAAATGTAAGAATAAAGACTAACTGGTCAAAGCAGAACACTGTATACAGTGGAAAATAAGTGAAAACGGGTAGAACTTACCATGACAAAGTGTAAGAAAAAACATTTCATAACGTATGTGCAACCAAGAGCTTTTCACAATATTTTCTTCAAACTCTTTTAAAATTATTTTAATGACAATTATATTTCAGTTGGACACAAATGTATTTATTTTTACCCTAGCAATAGAACAAAATATAATTTCTTTAGCCATTTTTTCATGAGAATAGTTCATTGTACAGTTGAGGAAACATATGAAATAAGGCCTGTGGCTTGATTGCTAGTGGTTAAACATGTTTTCAATCTTTGCCTTAATGTAAAAGATTTGCAGTGAACTGCAAACTGACGCAGAATATCTCTCCTGCTTTTCCAAGTCTTGTCAGGAACAGTAAGGTACAGTAAATTTGTCCCACAGGATTTTAAAGCCTACGTCTTGTATATAATACAATGCAGGCCTACAAAAATGGTGCAGCCATATTTACAAATTAAGTTCACAAACTGCTGCAGTAAAATGGCTGGAAAGTTTTGTTTTGCTTGTTTCACAATTTCTCTAAACAGCAGCAGAATCTTAAAATACCTGGTTGGCATCTCTTTTCTTTGTAACAAATAATTCATTTTAGTATACTCTGTGTATATACAAAGTTTTTGTATGTTTTATAAAAATTCACATAACTGCAAGGTTCAGTCATTTTTTTTTTACACCGGAGAACCACAGGTCAACAGAGTCATCTCTTCAAGCAGACTTGGAGGGAGAGCTGCATGGGGCCAAAGGAGTCTTTATTTTACTTATTAATACTTCCATGTGGCCCTTGGAATTCCTTAGCTGTACTATTAAAGACTTGTTACCAGTTGCATCTGTCCTTCTCTAACATCCCCTTCCGGGATACACCCTTCTTTGTTAATGGGGATTATATAACCATCGCTATTGCCCCTGCTGATCTGGTAGCACATCTGAAGCTGCCGTCCAGCTCCAAGATTTGGCATGCTTTTATAGTAAATGTCCTCGTTCTCACTCCTCCTGGAGGGAGAGAGGTCTTCTTCCATGTCGGGGCTGCTCTCCTGATAGGGTGAGTCTCTAAGGTTGGGCATGCTTGTGTACAGAGAGTCTCTGTTGGGGGACTGCAGGTGATCCTCCGCCTCCGCGGTTAGCTGCGAGACATAGCTGTCAGTTCCCTCGGGTTTCGCTTTCTTCTGGGGTTGGTAGAGAAGGGAGTGAGTCCGCTGAGGAATAAGCGGGGCCTCGAGTTCTTTGTGATGGAGCTCCAGCCCTGGGTTGTCGCCGTGCATTAAAGATGAAGCATCTGCCACGATAGCATCATCTTCGCTGCTGCTGCCTCCGATCACTGGCTTGACCGGGAGTGTGAGCTCCAGGTTGTGAGTCTTGCTGCTGCCCCGAAGATTGTTGTGCACTAATTCTGAAATGATCATTTTTTCAAAAGCGGTATCATTCAGACTTAGTCCACAGTCCACAACTTGCACACTGTCGTTGTAGTCCCCCTTGCGCAGTGAGTAGCTGTTGTTGAAATTACCATTTAGCGGTAGAGTATCCATGGCACTTGTATCCCTGGCATTGTTCAGTGAATGTCCTGGAACAGAAAAGGGGGAGTTACCATTACTTCCTCTGTTTCTTTCTGAAGAAACTTTATTTCTTTTGTACAAAACTTTTTAATGTCGTTCAGGACAAAGTTGTATTTGAAAGCCAGCACTTGAAAAGTGTCAGGCTTTCCTGCATTCCCAACTATAAACAGTTGCAACCCCTTAGATAACAGGAAAAAGTGTTAAAAAAAAATTGATACTGTTTTCCAGGGAGGGAAAATGGCATACAGAATATTACTTTATCAATTTTGGAGAGACAGTAGTTATTCAATGATTTTTTTGGTCAAATCTCTGACACTCTTATGAACAAGACTTCACTCCATGCCCTTGCATAGTTAATGCAAAGCAATTTATTACTGACATTTACATTTTCAGTACAAGACTATGGCTTATAAAAATAAAATTAACAGAATTTGTCCTAAACAACACTAAATTAAAAAGGAATAAGTCACATACAAAACCGAAAGGCAAATGTACAACATAAACCCACATAATTGGCAAGCAACTTTTTAAAACAACATTCTAACATTTCCTTTGTCTGAAGATGAAATTTAAAAAAAAAAAGAATGAAAAAAATGGACAGATACAAAGAAATCATGTTAAACAGAGACAGCCATCTCTCATACTGACTGGACCGAGGGCCCACAAGCACCATCCAACAACACGATAGACGGCAGGTGGAATGACTCACTTTGGACAACTCACATCATGTCTGTCTGCTCAGGCTATCTGGCCTAAGAGTAGCTGATATATAAAAGAAAGTAAAATGATTTATTGTAACATGATGAAGAATTTCTAAGCTTCTCAGCAACTTAGTCAGAGCAAGGGTTCAACAAATTAGATTACCAGCAATAGCAGTCTTTACACTTAGTATTTATGTTAATTTATTTTGGTACTAATAATCTCTCTAATAGTAATGGCCCCAGGCTTCTAATGGTCAAAGTTTGCCTGCAGCCCTGCAGTCTGCATCAGTCACAGTGACAGTACCGAATGAACCAGCAGAGTCGACTGTACAAGATCAGCCCATAAGCACCATGGGCATGGAGGTCAAACGCAGAAATGTTAGAGATTTCTTAAGTATGGGTCACAGAAATTAAACCGAGAATAGATATTAACTATGGAATGGGAGAAGGGTGTCAGCCTTGGCTAATATATATTTATTTCTAACAGAATGAAAGATTGGATAATCTGCTTGAGATATGGAAGGAAGTTTAGGAGGAAAAAAAACATGGTAACATGCTCTATTCTGATGAATCAGTTGTATTTTCTACAGACACATAAACATGTAAACTAGGACATCACAGTGCTTCTCAAGCAAATGGGAAAATAAAAGAGAAAATTAAGTGATCTACACAATGGAAGGTTGAGCTATTCATTCTCAAAATCCTGGAAGAAAAAAAAAAATCACTTGTCTACAGATAGATCTGTTAAAAAAAAAAAAAAAGAATGAAATGATGTTATTGAAATGAAACTGACCACTGTGAGGCTGCTGCATTGTATGCAAGGCTTGGAGGAGTTTAGGAAAAAATTTTAATTCTTGGAAAAGAATAAGAAATTTCCCTCACTCTTAAAGCTGCAGATATCCTAGAAAACTCAATTTCTTACAGAAAACACATACAAATTCTCCGTATGACACAAATTTCATGACCAATAAGTGTCTGACAATTGTTGGCTAAATTATCATTAGCAGAAATAATAATATGGGGGAGAATATTATATTTGTTACTTATGTTATTAAAAAAAAGAAAGAAAACACAAAAATCAAAATTCTGACCCAACTTCTACATTTGAAAGATTAACAATTCAATTTTCATCGTGCTTCAGGTGTTAACAAAATGAAATTATGATAGTTATTTGTAAGGCTTCCTCTGGCTTGACACAATTTTCTAGTTTATAAATTCCTATGTGCCACAATTTTATTTGTAAGCTCTACCATTAGAACACATTTGGCACTGTAAGTCGCAGGTGACATACGGATAACATGCTAGCATTTGTTTCCTTTGCAGAGGTTCAATGTTTTCAAACATTTTCTTTTCTTTTTATCACTGCTTTAAGAAATGTAAGAAATATACTGAATAAAATCCAAAAGGTGTTTTCTATGATATACTGCAGATTTAAGGCTTCTCTGGTTTTGAAGAGGCATCTTTTTCTGCCCAAGTTCAGGTAATTCACTTGAAGACTTTCCACAGCCTGTAGCAAGATGACTGTGAGAATGCAGAAATGATAAAGTCAATTATTAAGCATTTTGGCTGACAGTACTTCAGGCTTTATAGAGCAAATTATTTCAGCATTGCATGTACTTAAGTATGGACAGCATTTGCTACAGACCTCTATTACTGACAAAAGGAAGTACAGATAGATGTACTGTTTAAAAATTTGGCAACATTTTAGTTGCAAATTGTGAACCACTTGCCCGCTGAGTCTACTTCATGACTGCTAGTAATGTTTTAATTGTGCCCGTTAAAAATCATGCTGAAAAAATTTACATTTGATAGGCAAAGTTAAGTTTTACTCCCATACTTGTCTCTCTGTAGGTTGCTAGAGGAAAGCATAAGGAAGTAAGAAAACAAGAGAATGAAAGAGAAGCTGCAGTTACGTTAAAAAGAATTTTAAGAAAAAAAAAAAAAAGGAAACCAAGTTTTGTGTTCAATTTAGTGGCAAATATTATTCACAAATAGAGATTATATGCTAGCAGTAATTATATAACTTTCCCCAAAAATCTCAAAAATTTTAATATTAAGTATATATGATTTTTTAAAAATAAGCTATTGGTATAATAAACAGGATAGGTTAGTGATAATCTCTCCCCCCTCCCCCAATTAAAAACTATTAGTTTAAACTTGACTAATATTAACTCTATTCTCATAAGTTTCCTTAAGAAAAAGAAAAATTACCATAAAGCTGCACTATACTATAGTTCGGTTATATTGACAATGCTGGATGTAGTTTTCTATACCCATACATCCAAATAATTATAACTAGTTCATTCCAGAAGCAATTTTGTCAGCAAGCTTTAGAGTCAACTGAACAACATATTATATAGATATTATACCTCTAAATGATATAAATCTTGAAGATGGGCTCTCGGACCATGTGATGTCAGTCCTGTAATAATATATTAAGATTTATGCCACCTGTGTTAAAAACATGGATCATTATTGTAAATACTATCATGATTGAACTTTTACTATAATATAGTGCAGTTTTAGAAGCCTGGCATGGGCAATACCATAATTTTTTTAAATTGAAAAACTAAGGATGTAATAATAATAATAATAATAAATATTAAGGCAACTTGAGTATTTTAGAAATAGGGCAAAGATCAGAGCTGTGTTTAGCAGCAAAGAAAGGTAGTTTTATTTGTTAAGTGTAAGCACACCTGGTGAGTTAAATACAGGAGCTGAAGGGGCATTACATACAACTGTTTCAGCGAGCAATGTGTTATAGGGGTTGTTAGTGCCGTGGGGTCGAAGAAGAGGGTTTGTTAGTAGGTAATTGCCAGTCATTCCTAAAGCAAAAAAACAAAACAAAAAACAAAAACAGAAAAAAAATACATCAGTTTTCTTATTTTAGTGTTACAGTTGCAATATATATATATATATTTTTCCCCTAATTCATCAGGGTAGTGGACAAGTTGGCAATGGAAAATCTGTTGAAATTTTCTGACTGTATTTGAACTACTAATTTGAAGGAGAAAGGGGAGAGGGAAGTTAAATTTCAGTAACTCACAGGTGCTTTCTAAATCCCCCAAGTAAACACCTGCTAAGGATGACATTTACTAATTTATACAAAATCACTGTTAAACAAAAATGCCAATTAAATGCATACAGATCAACATTATGTTTCAAGATGTTACTGCCTAATATTAAAAACTTCACCACAGAGGCCCAAAGGAGGGAATCTCAAACTTTCAGATTTACAGGTGTGGGATTATCCCTCATGAAAACATCTGTGTTAATACCAACTTTGATACAAGCAGGAAGAAAAACAACTTTCACAAACAGGTAAAAATTATGACACACTGCAAAAAGCTTCCTTTAGTAAATGCAAAAGCGTACATGCCGAGGGGGAAAACAACTCTAAAATGAATCATTGGATGATTCACAAATTGTATATAACAAGAATTCGTGTTTTATAATCTCATTTGCCAGGTTTCAAAAATGAATCTTTGAGTACTTCATTTACTTTTTGATAGTCATCTTCACAGAATTAGGTAAAACACCACTGCAATGGAATAGATGCACATTTCCCTCATTCTAATGGATAAATTATAAATTCTACCTATTCAATTAAAAATACTTCAAATTCAAGTTGGTTTTGATGTTACACATGCTCCACTCTTCATTTTAAACTAGAATCTTCCCAGAACAATTTCGACAATTTAAAATGTGTTTGAATATTTTCATTGTGGTAAAACTCTATATTACATTACAAATCAATACTTCAAAACTGAAAATACCTGAATAAGTTACCTTTCCGGGATCAACACAATAATACTTTTTTTCATACTAGATTGATATGTATTAAGTTATTATTCAGGAATACCTGTGTGTGCATGTGCTTGTGACCTTATGTTGCTAAATTAGTTCCTTTTCCAGAATTATATTGATTTATATGACAAATTTAAAGTTGCCTCTATAGACACATTGAACAATATTGAAAAAGTTACTATACAAACTTTCATGAATTTTAACTTTATTTATAAAGACTTTCTATAAATCTTTTAAAAGTTTATTTTTCAGTTTTTGAAAAATCATAAAATAATTTTACAAAAATTTTGCCATTTTCACTGTAAAATCAGCACTGTTTTACATGAATAATCATTACTCTAATTTATTTTAATATTTTAAGAAGAACCCTTTCATAAATGTCTTGTTTAGAAAGGAGGAAAACATTTTAATCTGTGGCAAAGTATGCTTTTAATAATTACTTTTTTCCAGCCTTCTGATAGTGTGGAGTTTAAAGTTATATTTTTTTGCATTACATTATTGAAAAAAATGAATTTATATGTACTTTAATAAGTGATGATAAAAGTAAACAGGTTTAAGAACGTGTGATATATACACCCATGAGAGAAAAGTTCAGCACTTTAGAATTATACTATGTCTAGAATTATTCTAAGTTGGCAAAAAGTCCAAAATTTGTATTGCATATTGTAAACTAAAATTTTCCTAATAACTGACCTTGATTAAGTGTTGAAGTGCTATTGATGTCACCTGAGATAAAAGAAGATTCAGATTGTTTTCTCACAGTGTCATTCCACATCCTTCTTATACGACTCTATTAATATAAAATAGCAAGACATATGTTAGTTTTCCCAAGCTCACCTTATTAAAAACACACAAAGCTTCATCCTAGACAATCTGTGTATGATTATCAGTTGGCCTTTTACAGAATGTGTGCTGTTTTGGGTCCAAAACTAAGGACATCTATGCTGCCCTATTGCTTGCCTTTTACTAAAGGGTATTTAATCTTCCACTCTTGAAAGTGTGTTATTTAATTGACTTTTTATATAAAGTTGAGATGACTGTTTATTCAACAATGCTGACTGAGTGACTGCTATGAATGCTGCACTATACGTCCTTAGAATATGGACTGTTTAGGATTCACTTCTTAAAGGACACGCTTCCTCCAAAAGGATGTTTACACCTAAATAAACACCTTGAGTACATATTTAAGAAGAAATTAAAACCAGCATACTAAAAAAAAGCAAGCATTTACTACCTGCATTATTATAATGAGGAAACAATTAGTGCATCTAAACAGAACATGTCCCAAAAGGCTTTCTATAAATAAGGTTAATTAAAGATGCTGTCAAACCCTTTGTTACCTGTGTGCCAGAGGAATACCGAGCACTGGTTCTGGTGGTTGATGCCTTCACAGAACTGTGGGGGCTCTCAGTTGGGAGTCCACCACAGCAATATGAGTGTCTGAAGCACTTGCCATATTCTTTTCGTACCTGCAATGAATAATCATGAGACCATGGAATTGAGATAAACATATACTTGCTTCTCTCTTTAATTAAATGAAGAGTGAAGACAACCAAAAAAAATTACACCATGACATATCTGCAGAGAAAATAAATTGAAATTTCAAACTCAAGTTCAGCTGAAATTGCTAGAATCCTATCAGAGAAATATCTCTGACCATTTGATTAGCTAGTAGGATCTTTAAAACTTTGTATAACATGTGGACAAACTTTGTACCTGTTGTTACTATTATCTGAATGTTAGCTATTAATTCAATAGCAATGTATTTAAAGTCTTATTCTGCCTACACAACTAGTGGCTTCATTTTATTTTGGGCTAAGAAAATCGGACAAACAGTTTGTATATTCCTTGCTTGATTATATTTACTCAATCTGTAATTCAGTCATTTAAGTTTTACATGCTTCACGTCTTCTTATTAGGTCAATACATAAACCTCTTTGACTAGATTGCAGAGTTTTGCCAGTAACCTCTTTGTAATGACAAGACTTCTTTGGCATAAGAACAAAGAAAAAAAGTACTTTGATACATTTGCCAATGATCAAAACAGAACGTTTTCTTCATTTTCTGATATGCCTAGCTTTAACATTTAGTATGGAGCATCTAAGATGTCTACTCACTTCATTCGCACTCACCAAAACTATTTAAAAAAGCTATTTCCATTCACATTAATGAGTTACCCATGTAATTTCCCTTTCTCACTGGATCCTGCATATATGAATGGAGAGGAAAATTGTTAGGTCTAAAAGGAAGTTGAAATCAACCTTTAAAAAGTGGAGCCCAGGGCTGCAGTTGTAGCTCAGTGTTAGAGCGTTTGTTTGCCTAGCATTTGAGAAGCACTGGTTTGATTCTTAGCACAGCATACACATAAATAAAGTTCCATCAACAACTAAAAACAATATTAAGAAAAAAAATGGAGTCCAAAGAACTACCCTTCTAGAACAGTACAGAATTGGGAGAAGGGCAGAGGGTGCTGGATTGTGTACAGTTACATCAGCATAGAAATGTTTTATTGTAGATTAGAGCCAGCCTTTGAAATCACAACACAGACAGGGAAAAATTACAGAAGAAAAAATTTTTTTTTCTAGTAGATTACCACCACAATAACAAAAATCAAAAAACAAACAAACAAAAAACTCCCCAAATACTCAAGAAGCCTTTCCCCTTTCACAACTCAGTAATCCACTTGTAAAGACCATGACTTTAACACTTATTCCTTTCAAAATTAGAAAATTGAAGTCACCAGATGATCTTTTAAATCTAAGTGTACTTGCATTTTTTTCTTGGTTTATTTAATTATACCTATTAAAGCAAATAACAATGTGGTTGAGCTTTGAAGGCATTTTCTTGGCCTAAATATGCTCAATTCGAGCAGTAAGAACCATGATTTTAATGTAACCATTTTATGTCATATTCTTAACAATCCACCCTGGTAGTACCCAATAGGACGTATCCTAGAATAAGGAGAACATGTCAAAACAAGTGCATCAGGATGCTTTTAAAATGCAGTTGTTAAGGAAAAAAGCATGTTAAAATCTCCTTGTTCAATTAGCACACATAACTATATGAAGAAATAATAACTGTTTCACCCTTTCTCTGTTAAGTCAATGCATTATATCAAAACTGTTTGGCACAATAATCCAGAAATGATGAATATGTCATCATAGGCTTGTGCACAGACTGCTCATTTACATAAGAAATAAATAAAAACTAAAGTAGTTACTAAGGTTATCCCCGTACAATGTTTAGAAAGTTAGAGTTCACTGTTATTAAATAACACATGATACCTCACAAAAATTTTCCACACATTTAATGGCTATTAACTGTTCCAAAATGCTGTATAACCAAGACAATGGCAATCAAAATGGTATTTTATCCAAATAATACCCTCCAGTGTTGGTTTTGCCTAATGCCTATATTGCTGTGAATGTACATTATCTGTCAGTATTGCACATTCCACTGTCATTATCTCAAAATTATAGCTTATTCAAAACTGATGGAAGTAACAACACTATCATCTTGTCAGGACTGAAAACATAATAGTTTTCACTTTCACAATTCTATTTCTCTGTTCAATTTAGTGACCAACTAGTAATAACAGAATAAAAAGACTACATTAGATATGCAGACAGAAAGGATGATACCTTGTGTGAAAGGCACAGAAATTTCAAACTCCAGTGGCAGCTAAGAGATTCTCTTAGGCTTATGTCTTGCTACAGATTGAAGTTTTTCCTTTTAAATTTAATTTTTGAATCCTTTTTGCTGAATTCACTTAACATGAAGTCAGAACAAAATACTAGGTAGGACATGAGATCTAAATTATTGGTTTTTAAATCTTTCAAAATTACTCAAAAGGAACATTAGCATTAATTTTTTATATGCCTGGTGTGTTTAAAATTGACATGATGTATTCTTACACTCAATTTCATTTAGGACTAGTGCATTCCTGTTAGTGAGCATGAAATAAATGTAACTTTTTTTTTTTTTTTAATCTTGTATACTCTGTGAGTAAAATATTCTACAGCCCCTACTAGCAAAGAAGAAATCTTAACATAAATAATCTGGTTTACAACCTTCCCAAAAGATGACTGGTATTGTTCAACTTTATAATGTGAACCTAAATTTCCAGATAGGTATTAAAATTAACTTATAATAAAAAAATATGATGCTATTTAGCAATACGCCCACTGTAACCTCTCTATTACACCTATTATTTTCAAGTCACAAAATGGGCAAGCTGAGGCCCTAAGTGTTTCCATTCACTTACTTTCTTCTGGAGAGCACAGTGAAAGATGAAAATGAACACTCCCTGGAAAGCATTAAAGATGGTGAAGAGATACGCCATCACAACAGTCTCCTCATTAATAAAAAGCAACCCAAATGACCAGGTGAGGCCAAGAAGACACAGCAAAGCAAAAGCACCAAGCACCCAAGACCTGAAAAAACAAATTGAATTTTTTAACAGGTTCAATGAGGGAAAAAAATATTACACTTATTTATTAACATTTTAGTAGTAGCAGTTGACTTTCTCTATGTTCACATTCAAACTCAACAGCATTTGCCTTTATCCTTTCATTGATTAAAAAAGAACAACAGCATTTAGTACTGCAGCCTCCAGTGAAAACCGCAACAGCAGGCATGACCTTTTCTTACTCCAGAATACACAGGTATCAAACTACTTTAAAATACAGATTGTAAAATAACCCCCAGGACTTTATTGCTGTTTATGTGCATTTTGGTTAAAGAAATTAAGGAGTTCTTAATTAGTTTACTAACATATTTTTATTCCTGTGGTCTACTCATATGACACCGAATAATGTGACACATACAGAAAGGTTAAATGGCAGATAATCACTTAGTACCTAAACTTCAAAGTCTATGAGCTAGTCTTAGGTGAACCTAAGGTTTTATAACTAAAGCATGAAGAAGCCTAGCTGAAATGAGGTAAAAACATGAGGACAACTTCAAAATAATAATTAAAAAAATAATAATAATTTTGGAGAGATTTCATCATGAATAGCTTAAGGAGAAAAGAACTGTAGAAAATAGGGCGGAATGAGAAGGAATTAAAGTCAGTGCATTCCATGTCTAACTAATGATCTTACTTGATAAATGGCTTATTATCTTCATAGCTAGAAAGCATTATAAGCAGAAAAGAGAAACAAAATTATTAGACAGAATTAAAATAGAAAGTAATAAGAAAGCATTTATATATTATATAAATTAGTCAAAATTAAGAAAGTCAAAATGCAGAGGCAAGCAATTAAAAAATAAAGGCATATTATAGTTAAAAATACTATAGCAAATTAGATATTTCAAAATAATTATAAAAATTAAGGGCAATTCATGATATTGACGGATTTGTAAAAAATATAAATCATGCCATAAATTTGTTAATGTAGGGTTCTACCTTACCCAGGTAAGTCCGTATTATAGTAGCCATCACAAACACGGTAATTACTGGTGTAGATGAGAAGACAGAAAGAGGAAAAGGAAGAAAAGAGAGAGATGCTAAAGATTAGCTCTCTCTCTTACCATGCAACATGCAATGAAGCTGGCACTAACCTATCTAAAACATCTTTTTTTTTTTTTTAATTTACCCTTACAATACATCTGCCATTTTTTTACTCTAAAAGTATTTTCACAACCCCATTATAACTCGAATACCTCAAGTTCTAAATTAACACTCATATTTTTAAAATAACTCTGAAAATACCTCCATAAGATGATTTAATGAATCAACAGCTATCAATTTTTCGTTAATTAGATAGCATTTTTCCATTGATAGAATATTGCAATAACACTAGTGAGATAAAGTAAACATTTGTTTAATTAGCATAAAAACAACAGATCATCTTCACGTTAACAATAGTAATAGAGTAAATTCTCTTAGGAAAACAGGATTAGGAGGAGAAACTGCTTAGAATCCTTAAATCAAAAAGTCATTTAAAAAAACAAACTTAATAAAATCCTATCAGCCATGCAAACAAGAACATCATTTTGAATTGCATTTTCAATTCAAATGAAATTGCTATAGTGATATGACATTTCCACAAAGCTACTGAAACAATTTCTTCATTCTAAATCAAGACAGAATTATCTAACTTTTGACCCATGTCTGTAACATAGTAACAGTGAGACTTAACCTTGATCAGTAAAACTTCATTCTGAATAATTTCTACAGTTGACAGAAGGCAAAAATACCTGTGTTCCCTGTGGAGAATATCTTTTACTTAGCTTGTCAAGTTAAAATACAAAATACTTACTTAATGTTTTCCAACCTGCTAGAATCTGGTTTCAAAGTGTTTGAATGCTTCACCATTTTGCACAATGTGATCACCAGGAAGATGATATTTAACTGTTATAACAAATAAAGAAAGAATTGGATCACTATAAAGAAAGCAAAAACATCTTTTTTTCAAATATAGTTAACAAACTAATGCATCAATAGTATGTGGATATGGGAGAGAATTTAGGTATGTGATGATCAACTTCAGTCTATGTAAAACACGCTCCATATGATCAATTCTTCAATAGATCATTTGACATGAAATTGCAGCCTTAATGAGTCAGTATCATGTAGTAATGATTAAATAAATTACCAAACCTAAATTAGTCTCTTTAGCTACATATACTCCAGAGCCTAAAACCCATGGAATAAATACTGAAGTGAATTTCTTAGAAGGACCATTAACATCAGCTTCAGGAAGAATCCCTGGGTTGGAATCATAAGACTTGGATAAGAGTCTAGCTCTTGATTTTGATTGATTAAATGAGATTGATAACATCTGCACAACCTACTTTCTAAGGTCATTGTGAGGAGAAAGTGAAATAAAATATGAAAACTCTTCTAGATGAGGGCAAATTTAAAAAATACATATATAGTCCTATTTAACCATTACTTAAGTCATTATTTAACCATGAGTCCTTTTTCTCCTGTATTTGTCACATGCATGGTAAATTCTTTTTTTTTTTTATAATTTTTTATTGTGGGTTGTTCAAAACATTACAAATTTCTTGACATATCATATTCCACACTTTGATTCAAGTGGGTTATGAACTCCCACCTTCACCCCATACACAGATTGCAGATTCACATCAGTTACACATCCATTGATTTACAAATTGCCATACTAGTGTCTGTTGTGCTCCGCTGCCTTTCCCATCATCCACCCTCCCCCCTCCCCACCTCTCCCCTCCCCTCCCCTCCTCTCTCTCTACCCCCTCCACTGTATAACCCTGAGGGTCTCCTTCCATTACCTTGCAATTTCCCTTCTCTCTCCCTTTCCCTCCCACCTCTCATCCCTGTTAAATGTTAATCTTCTTCTCCTGTTCTTCGTCCCTACTCTGTTCTTAGTTACTTTCCTTATATCAAAGAAGACATTTGGCATTTGTTTTTTAGGGATTGGCTAGCTTCACTTAGCATAATCTGCTCTAATGCCATCCATTTCCCTGTAAATTCTATGATTTTGTCATTTTTTAATGCAGAGTAATACTCCATTGTGTATAAATGCCACATTTTTTTTATCCATTCGTCTATTGAAGGGCATCTAGGTTGGTTCCACAGTCTTGCTATTGTGAACTGTGCTGCTATGAACATCGATGTAGCAGTGTCCCTGTAGCATGCTCTTTTTAGGTCTTTAGGGAATAGACCAAGAAGGGGAATAGCTGGGTCAAATGGTGGCTCCATTCCCAGCTTTCCAAGAAATCTCCATACTGCTTTCCAAATTGGCTGCACCAATCTTCAGTCCCACCAGCAATGTACAAGTGTACCCTTTTCCCCACATCCTCGCCAGCACTTGTTGTTGTTTGACTTCCTAATGGCTGCCAATCTTACTGGAGTGAGATGGTATCTTAGGGTGGTTTTGATTTTCATTTCTCTGACAGCTAGAGATGTTGAGCATTTTTTCATGTACTTGTTGATTGACTGTATGTCCTCCTCTGAGAAGTGTCTGTTCAGGTCCTTGGCCCATTTGTTGATTGGGTTGTTTGTTCTCTTATTGTCTAATTTTTTGAGTTCTTTGTATACTCTGGATATTAGGGCTCTATCTGAAGTGTGAGGAGTAAAGATTTGTTCCCAGGACGTAGGCTCCCTATTTACCTCTCTTATTGTTTCTTTTGCTGAGAAAAAACTTTTTAGTTTGAGTAAGTCCCATTTGTTGATTCTAGTTATTAACTTTTGTGCTATGGGTGTCCTATTGAGGAATTTGGAGCCCGACCCCACCGAATGTAGATCGTAGCCAACTTTTTCTTCTATCAGACGGCGTGTCTCTGATTTGATATCAAGCTCCTTGATCCATTTTGAATTCACTTTTGTGCATGGCGAGAGAAAGGGATTCAGTTTCATTTTGTTGCATATGGATTTCCAGTTTTCCCAGCACCATTTGTTGAAGATGCTATCCTTCCTCCATTGCATGCTTTTAGCCCCTTTATCAAATATAAGATAGTTGTAGTTTTGTGGATTGGTTTCTGTGTCCTCTATTCTGTACCATTGGTCCACCCGCCTGTTTTGGTACCAGTACCATGCTGTTTTTGTTACTATTGCTCTGTAGTATAGTTTGAAGTCTGGTATTGCTATACCGCCTGATTCACACTTCTTGCTTAGCATTGTTTTTGCTATTCTGGGTCTTTTATTTTTCCATATGAATTTCATGATTGCTTTCTCTGCAGATGATATGATTCTATATCTAGCAGACCCAAAAGGCTCTACAAAGAAACTATTAGAGCTAATAAATGAATTCAGCAAAGTGGCAGGATTTAAAATCAACACGCATAAATCAAAGGCATTCCTGTATATCAGCGACAAATCCTCTGAAATGGAAATGAGGACAACCACTCCATTCAAAATATCTTCAAAAAAAATAAAATACTTGGGAATCAACCTAACAAAAGAGGTGAAAGACTTATACAATGAAAACTACAGAACCCTAAATAGAGAAATAGAAGAAGATCTTAGAAGATGGAAAAATATACCCTGTTCATGGATAGGCAGAACTAACATCATCAAAATGGCGATATTACCAAAAGTTCTCTATAGGTTTAATGCAATGCCAAACATGCATGGTAAATTCTGACAAAAGGCTGTTTCAGTTCTAAACATTCTGCTGTGCTGTGAATCTAGAGGCAAACAAAATCAACCTGGGGAAGATGGAATCTAACATAGAAGGTCTGGGATGCCCAGAGGTCAACAAGAGTGAACTCAGAAAAAGAGGTTGTGTTTTGACTGAGGAGAGACAAAGGTTGGTAATTTGTATTTGCTTCTACTAGCACCTGGCAGAACTTTGGAAAGGTGGCAGTTCCACTTTTATGGTTCTAAAAATAGAACTAAACTATAGTGTTCCTGGATTTTGACATTTGTTTTGGATTATTATTTTAAAAGAGACTAAAACATTACATGATTTAGTAACAGCTCAAATGGTATATTTATAAGTACCCACTGTAGGTGGAGATGAATTCAATTCCTTGGGAACAGATAATCAACACAACTTTGTTACAGTAATATGATCCTTTTTATCGAGTCACAATGACACATGATCAAATGATAACATTATTTATTCATCCATCACTACTTCTAATTTTTATAATTAGGAAAGTTTATGTAGGACAATAAATTAAACTTTCTAAGTCCTTCCTATGAAAGATAAGTTTGGGAACAGAGCAAAAGCTTTAATCCAAGCTCTTTATCATTTTGTCTACTATGCCTTATTCTTTACGGGATAAAATGAGGTTAATGGGCATAACTTATACATGTTGGCAGACAGGGTCCTACCCTTCCATGTTAATTACTGGAGGACAAAAGCAGCTTTTTGTTTTAAAGTATTTAAAGATTAATTTCTTAACATATTCTATCTAGATAAAAAGTAAGTAAAATTGTAGAAACATTTTATTTTTGCTTTATTTGCTAAAGATTATTGCAGCAAGTCACAAAATATATGCTTGAATTGTAAGGAATGTTACAATATAATACATTTCATTCGACAAATATCTATTGTCTTGACTGCTCTACATAAGATATGCTGATTGTATTGTGAATACAAGACAGTTTCTGCCTTTGAGAAATTAATTTGAGAGAACCATTTGATAATACAGTAAATATTGATTAGGTTTTAAAAGCATTATGGTAAAGTGTATCTCTAATTAAAAAAATAAACAAAATCAACATGTTATTATTCCTATAGCTTATACAACAGCAGCCTTAACTAGTAAAATTGAAGAATAATTAAAAGGAAGAACTGCATAAATATCTTAAAAACAATCCAAAACCCATGTAAACAAACTGATACCCACCCTTGGCTAATCTGCTTCACAGATTCAGTTAAAATCCTTCACTCTGTTTCCACTTCTTTTTGAATGTCTTAATACAAACATTTCTTTTATTGCAAATTTCTAGATATAGGGTCCCCCCCCTTTATTAATTTCCCAAAATATATAAGGCCACAATTTGGTATTTATTACTTTCTAAGCATATTAATTATTTCCTCTCCTCATCTTAGGAACAAAATAGAAAGCAAAAAGGCTATTTATTATCTACCACATGTTTACAATTATACGTAGAGTAATGAATATAAATGTGAGGAAATGTGGACTGTGTAAAGTATGCTGTAAAAATAAAACGAGTAAAAAAGTCCAGGGATGAACTTATCAGAACAATATTTTTTTCAGTGAACAAAATCAGGGAAAAAAAGCAGTCTAAGAATAAAAACATTTTTCAATAAAACTGAAATAAGAAATTAAAATCTACCTATAGGGAAATATAATTAAAGCTTATATATGATAAAGACATTTTTTTCCTAGTTAAGAATGAAAACTAGCCCAGTTGAATATGTCACACACATACATACACACACACACAAATTCTCATTTAATCCTTAAAGCATACACTGTTGGCTACTTTTCTCCTCTTTCATTCCCTTCACTCAACTGATGTTTTAAACAAAATATGTTTTATTCCTATTTAATATATCAACAAGTTCAGAAAATATATAAAATCTCAGGGGGGAAAAGCCAGCTATAGTCCTACTGCCAGAGGTAGCAGGCAGTCTTGTATGCCCAATTTACAAATTATTAAGATGTGTCTTCCCAAAGATTACTTAGCTATTATAAAGTCAGTGTTGAGATTCAATATACTGTGGTCTGGCTCCACAGCCCACAGTATTTCCAAATAAAATTAACCAATTTGTTCTGGGTAGGAAAGTTAAGAGTCTCTGAACAACAGATATATTGATTCTATTAAAAAACAAAACAAAACAAAACCAAGATTCTGCTTCTTCAAGGCAGAAGCCAATGTAAAAGTGAACAAGCAATGATAAATGAGGTTAAAATAAATAATCAATTAATATATACAATACTGCCTCAAAGAAACCCTGAATTGCATAACAGGGGTACTCTTGGAATGACTTCCAATTGATGGACTGACCAGAGTTAACTAACAATCCATTTCCTCTGGAAACTTCGAGCATTCCACAACCAGAATGCTCACCCTTCTCCCTACTAGTCAACCTGAATGCTTAACTGTCCATTGTGTCTTCTCTAAAGCTTGTTATGTCAGTTACATTCTCGTGTAACTAAATACTACAGAAATTCAGAAAACCCAAGTGTGAATATAAAACTAAAGTTTTAAAAAGCTGTTCTCACACAGCCAGCATTGATTGCATTAAGAAGACTTAAAAGGAGTTTCTTTAAAGACAACTAAAAATATTGGGAAAATAATCCTAAAACCCTCAAAGGATTTTTGTACTCAAATGATTTTCCAAATGTTCATAAATTTTCCAATGTAAAGAAACTAAAAATTACCATTACAGTCAAGAAATTTAGTTAAACTCTGAACAAATTTAGTCTATGAAATAGAAAGCATAAAAATAACAAATCAATGACACTTAATAAGACAACATTTCATCATTTCAAAACAAAGAAAGTATGAAAAAAAGCATTCAAGTCATACTCTAAAATAAGATGACAAAAAAAAAATCCTAAAATGAGTGTTTCCCCAATTCATTAAAAAAAAAAAAAAACTAAAATTTCACTGACATGAATTATTTACTAGTTTATTAGAAAAATGGAATACTTATACCATATAGATATTAAAAAATTTTGTATGGTACTGCCAACAGCATATGGCAGTGAAATATTTCCTGGAAACCAATAGGATAAATACTGAAGCAAAAATACATCTTTTTAAAGTGTGGTTTTACAGTTCTCTTATTTTTTCAATGCTTAAAAAATTATAATGTTAAATTTTCGTTTCACAGAATAAATATTGTTGTTATGATCTTTTTCAGGAGGTAAGAATTATGATTTTTGTGGGATATAATTCAGTAGATTCTCACCACCCTTTCTTTCTTGTTCTCTTAAAATACAACAATAGAAAAAAAAAACAGAGATAAAGAAGCAAATATAAACATCTTTGATAAATTCTATAATCCACAATATTCACTTTCAGACAAAACACCTGATTTTAAACTTTAGTCTGCAAACCGGAGTTCCTAGTTTCTTTGCATTATCTTCATGATATAATTCTTCATGGATCTTTCCAGGTGTACATTCATTTCCTTCTTCCCTCCCTGCTCCTTTATTTATTTATGGTTAAAATAAGTGATTTTTTTCTCCTTCTTATTTTATTTTTCTTCAATATATTTTCCTGTCTTTGGTATACATTTAAAAATTAATCACACAAAGAGAGTTTCCCCTATTTGTCACTGGAAAGCAGATGAAGGGAGAGAACAGACATCATTCAATTGCTGCTCCTCTCACCTGCACCCCAAGGAGGTCAGTTTTTGCCTCTGTCTTTTGTAATTTTTTTTCTCCTCCCAAACATAAACATCACTCAGTTTAAACATAACATTTTAAGATAAGTTGAAAGGTTTTATGCGTAAGTCAGAAAGGAAAAAGTTGGAGCTATCAACTTTTTACACACATGAAGATTTGTCTAACCTGGTAAGTACATGTAGTTACTCAATTATTCACATAGAAGTCACCCTTAAGTATAGGTTATTAGGATTATGTTAGGTATGTATGTCAATCCACAAGCCTAAATATGCTCATGATTAATTTTAGAGATGAAGCAATTTGTTCAGTCAAAAATTAATCAAATATTAACTCTGCTCTATGCCTGTATGTGTGCAGGTATAAATAGATCGGTGGGAATGTCTTCATAGAATACTATGTAAAAGGGTGGGAGTAAATCCAGAAGAAAAAAATATTTTTTCCCCCATATAGCTAAAAAGACTAAATCACCAAACTAGGGCATTCTTTCTGATCCACTGACCAATATCATTCTTTCAACACTTCCCAAATAATAATTGCAAAAATAATTATTAAAATAGCCTGCCAGAAAAGTTTGCTACAAAATCCAATGCTGCTTAATAACATGGCATAGTTAAAAATCACCCATTTGATAAAATAAAAATACAAAGAAGTTTATAAAAAAGAAAAAGGTACCACAGATTATAGGAGAGCACAGTTTGCTTTATGGTCATCAACCTGCTCAATTGAATCACATCCGTCTGAGCTTAGCAGCTTAAAATTCATTCCACAGCTTGCAGTGCTGACATGGATATGATAAGACAGAAGAACAGAAACACCACTCTGAAGTAACCTAGCTGAACTGCACATGTTCTGACCCTTTTTGTCCTCCCTGGAGCTTTTGCTACCTGGCAAATGCAACTCTAAAACTGTACTTGTATCTCTAGATCTTTGCTATTAGCCAAGCAGAAACCTATTTCTCTCTGGGACTAGCAGCCAGAGAGGTGTTCTCTGAAGAAGACTTCTAAATGAGTGTGTGAGCTGAACTCTTACTGAACTGAATTAATTATTAATGATGCAGATGGAGCTGTCCAAATGATAAGAACAGCTCCTGACGTGTCATGATCCAAGCTTTCATTAAACCATTTCAGGCATACTAATGGTTTCCCACTGCTCATTACTTACCAGCACTTTTCTCATAGATATAATAACTCCAGTGCCTGTAGGCAAGACATTCTACAGAGATGCAGAAGTGGGAAGTTTTATCTTCCTTAGCATATTATTTTTCTTCATAGAACATTATTATTAAAAATGTACACTTATTTAATACTAGGAAGTTAAATGGTTTCAATTCAAAAAAGCTGGAAATGCAACACTATATTTTCTATTTTTTGTTATAAGAATAGAACATAAATGAATAGTATACAATATAGTTTATATTAAGATGTATGTCTGAATTGAGTTTTAAATGTATTGTCAGAGAATAAATGTAGGTAAGTGTATTTTCAGCAAGCTTATGCTGTATAATTATATTTTAGTTTAGGTTAGGTTACATGGTGTTTTGCAAGATTGCTTGGCACTCTTGTACCACACTTAGTTTCACTGTGTGTTGGGAGGATTAGAAGGCAAGGCAACTGAGGAGAAGAATTCCAAGGAGGTGTATACTGTGATTGCTACCTGCTGGTTTCTTTTTGTTGTTGTTGTTTGTTTGTTTTTAAGTTCAGGAAAATGTTCTAAAAGCCCTACACACATCTCAGCCTAAAGGATTTGGTAGAGGATAATAATAAGAGTCTAATTAACATGGGGCTGTCTTTTTAAATGGGTAATACAAATAAAATGTGTTTTACCTCTTTTCTTCCTCAAAGCTGAGAACATGTGAACATTAGCTCCTTTTGCCAAGTACAATGTCTTTTTCTTTTTAATGTTTTAAAGTCGGTACTTACCTTTATAAATATAAAATAAAACTTCAGTACAACAGAAGTAAACACATGACATTTTTATAGTGTGAATATCCCTAAAGTGGTCTTTATAGTTTCCAAAGTATAAATGTGTTTGGCCAAGGACTTAGGGGAAAAGAGAAGCCTGTGGTTTTAAAGATCATACCTCTTCATGTCAATTGTCTGTCATTAATTCAAGATAAACTTAGGCTGTATTCACATACACACACTAAGAACAAAAACTGAAGTAGTTATCTGGATTGAATAATTCTGATAAGAAATTAGCTCACCCAAGAACACTAGAGAATATTTTACTGATTTAATTCACATAAACATCCATCTCGTATTTTTATTTTGCTTTGTAAATATAATTGTGTGAAATAATTAATTTTAATGAGAATAAAAATGCACATACACTTGAGTGGTTTAAAGTTTCCTTCAACTACTAAAAGGTTTTCCAAACTTTAGGAAACACGAATTAACTATAAAAATATCAAAAGAAGCTCATGTGACAATTTTTTGAAATAAAGAAACAAAATTCTGAAAATAGGAATAAAAAGATAAAGGTAATTTTAAAGCTTGTGTTTCAACTTGTTTTCTAGTTATTAAATAGATATGGTTAATAATACCAATTCTTAATGCTTTAGTTACATTCTTTTGTTTTTAGTATAATTGAAGTATGACTAAGGATAATGTAAGAATTTTAAAAAACCTTAATGTCACTAATCTTAACTTGTATCAAATTCATTTAAAAATTAAAAATTCTTAAAAACCAGTTGCATCCCCAGTCCTTGTTTGGTATTTTAAGTCTTAGAAAAGTTTATTTTATTCCTAATGAGTTTAAAATTCGCTTTAAAGTCCTCTATTAATCTAAACTTTTAAACTTTAATATGCCTTAAAACAATTTAGGGTATGGACATTCACTTAAACTACTAAATTACTATGTTGACATTAAGGTAACAATTAAGGTAATGTGAATTCACTTTTCTAAAACATTCATTAATTCATAACATGGCTTATAAGTAAGTATTTCTTTTAGATTTTTGACACAATTAATTAGAAATGGGAAACGGTATTTTTCAGTAGAGGTGATTTTCAGAAAGTTAATTAGCAAGTGTATAAACACGATAATGATGTAATATTTAAAATATAATAAATAATATTATCCTGTAACATAGAATGTCTATATAATTTTTGAATACATAAATCAACCATAAACTAAGTTATTTTTGAATAATATTTCTAAAGTAGCAGCTAAAACGAAAGGGAAAACAGAGTCTTCTTACCAGAATAATGAAGGTGACAGGTCCAATGAAACTCCAAATAAAATAGTTGTCAACACGAAGCCAGCAACTGTTTTGAAAACAAAACAATATGTACCAAGTAGCCTCACTGGATATTTAACACCACAAGAAAACTAAATTTTTAAAACTTAACACAAAACGATCTCTAAATTTGCTTTTGAAAATTCACTATGGACAAGACCAATTCTAATAATTCTGAGTTGGCGTGAATTTAACAAAGGACAGAAATTTACTTCAACCTGCCATTTTCCATTTCAAGTTATTTACCTGATAAAAGCATACAAAATTATGCTTATACAGGGAAAAAAATAAATCCCACCCACCCCTAAATCCTTAAGGACTCTTAATCTTATTAAGAAAGATCTGAAATCTCAAATTCCAAATGGCCTCATCATTTTAAAGTGCTATATGTAATCATCAAAATTTGCCTTTCAGATCTATCTGAAATAAAGTGTTTAGCCCTATGAAACAGACAAGGAAAAAAATGTTCAGATGTTATGTTTGTTATGAAACAGAACAGCATAAATATGCCTTCATTAGGAATGGACAAATACTGGGGAAAAAAATCAAAGCACAGAACTTGCAGAGAATTACAGTAAATGATGCATTAACTTATTAAGACATATTTTACTTAGTGGTTCATTTTTGATATAACCTTGAATCCCTGCTGAATTTCTTTTATTTGTTTTTCATCATCTTTATAGTCAAAAAGCTTTCTCTACTCCAAGAGTCTTCATATAACTAGTTTTATCAAAGGAAAAAAAAATAAACAGAATTGGAAGGCACATTCATGCCCCTAATAAAATAAAATCCTTAGAAACATGGCCATGTCTACCTTCTGTCACTTTCTGTAAATAACTATATTTTTATAAATGAAAGACAGAGACTTATTTTAATCCTTTTCTAACTGCCTCATAAAATATTATCAAAGTTAAACATATGGGATGGAATGTGCTGCTAGTGTCACAATTCAGAACAAGAGTGAGCTACAGGGTCGGCTGCACAAAGAGAGCTAATGAAGCATTAGCTTAAAACTGAGTAGTTAAACCTGTCAGAGGCGTTAAGTTCAGAAGAATTTTTACTTAATATCTTCTAAGGCCAAAAAGTTATTTACTCTTTCAATTTGTTTCAGGTCAATCTTTTGTGTTAAAAAGAAAGTCCATAATGTAGAATCTGCCTCACTAGAGTACAAATCCTCTGAACCTAGAAAATTACAAAAGACTTGATTGTAATTTGTGCACGGCATGCCCATTCTCTTACCAATAAAGCTTTCAGATGCTATTTTAGTCTGTCAGGGACCCTCACTGACAGCTAACAGGCTTTAAAAAATTATTCACTTGAAAAACACTCAGGTCGCTTGCAATTACTTACGCTTTTACTGTTCCATAGCTCTTATAGTCAATAGCGGCTGAAACTCCAACCACTGTGGCAGGAAACAAGTAACCAGCAACATAGTAATATTTCTTCCTTGAATATTCACTTTCGAAAACTTCAACTAACATTAAATAGAGCTGCACACCTTCTAGGCACATCCAAGCAAAAGCTGCCAAAAAGAAAAAGTGTAGAAGTCCTGCAAATATTGGGCATGCAATCTGTAAGGAAAGAACAAAGAGAGAGAGAGAGAGAGAGAGAGAGAGAGAGAGAGAGAGAGAGAGAGAGAGAGAGAAAACTTATGAATACAAATAGCTTGCTAAAACTATAAAATACTCACACACAAATCCTGTTTTTTATAAACACATCTTTACTTAAAACTACTGTTCTCTCAAAAAAAATTAGATATCACTTTTCATAACTGGAAACAAAAGTTAAAAAACATTGCCAAACACGAAGAATATAACATTTGCATAGAATAACAGCAAGTGTGCTAGATTTCATCGGGGTAAAACATTACTGTTTTGGGTCAAACTGAATATCAAATAGAAAACAAATCTTAAAGTCTTCTTAAATTATCCATTATAAAATCTAACTATTCTGCTTGTCTATGATTTGCTTTATAAGTCTTTAGAAAATAGAAAATATTTTCTAAAATACTTGCGAAAATATATTATTTCTATGTTTTATATAATAAAAATTTAAACTGCTTATTCTAGTGATAAATACCCTGGCCTTAATTAAGTAGGATTATTATCCTATCTTATATGCAACATTCTTTAAATTCAACCCAACACAGAAAAATATAGGATGATGTATTAACTAATTAAATTCTGTTTCTGACATTGAGACCTCAAGATAACAAATACATTGCTCTAAATATGAAGAGGTTCACTAGTCAGAATGACTATGTAAGCACAATAGGAATTAAAAACTAGTATATTTTCAGTTCGCTAGCATTCTTCTATTCAAATTACACATCTTAATAACCCAGAAAACACAATTGTACCTTAATAACAAAATAAATTAATTCATAATATTACTTCATGATTGAGCTGTTTTTTAATTAATTACAAATTATACTTCAATATCACCATGTCAGTTTTACCAAACTATAATGTCAACAATTAATAGCAACCTCATACACAAATTCATACCTATTTAAAGAATTTTCAAAGACCCAAGGTCAATAATCTTGACAGGTGCTTACCGTATATTTTGTCTTATCAATGCCAATTAGAAAAATAAACTCAGCAATGAAAAGGTTGATACAAAGGTTCTTGTGAATAGTATTACGGTCACTCTGTAGACCACGGAAAAAACAGAAGGTGAAGATGCAGATAGCCAGGCATACAAGGGAAACGACAATTCCCACCCAGGTGATGACTGTGAGAAGTAATTCATGAACTCCATCTTTATACTATAAAATAAAAAGACATGAAGAACACTAGTATTCCTACAGTACATTAATGAGAAGCAAAATAGCTTTTTTGAATATTGAACTCTGAAGAATAATATCCATGTGAGCTAAAACAGGGCTCATTACTAAAAAGAGATTATTATCTCATTGACTATAATAATGATGAAGAATGACTTATGAAAGAGGAAGATATTCCCTAGAAAATAACTCAAAAGCACAAATATTTTAAAATAATGATCGGAATAATTACCTGCAAAAACACAGAAAACATTTTCATGATAAAAATACAGAATGCTTAGTTATGATTAAAAATAATCAACATTGTAAAGATCTTCTAGGATAACACACATAAGCCAAGTTTTAATTTCATTTTCTCTTTGGGTTTCTACATGCTTTCATACTGAGAGCTGAGTAAACAATAAACCTGAGTTCTCACTAACATTCTCCTCATAAGAAGAAATACCAAGATGTATTCCCGATGTCATTCAGGCTTTTCAAAATATGAAACTTTACATAGTGTGTGGTCAAAGTCTTAAAAGGAGATTCCAACATTTGAAACGGGAAGGGCATACTAAATTTTAGTCTTTTGTTTGTTGTGTGACCCATTGGTATTCAGTTTTTAAACCCTTAGTTCCAACAATTACATGAAGTGACATTGGAGAGCATGATTTTAAGAAGAAACGATAACAGCCAGGCTCGGTGGCACACGCCTATAATCCCAGCAGCTCAGGAGACTGAGGCAGGATGATCACGAGTTCAAAGCCAGCCTTAGCAACAGCCAGGCACTAAGCAACTCAGTGATAGATATACAAAATACAAAACAGGACTGGGGTGTACAATCAGAGATATGAAATTGTGTTCTGTATGTGCAATCAGAATTATAATGCATTCTGTTGTCATATATAACAAATTAAATTAAAAATTAAAAAAATGATATTAAAAAAAATAGGACTGAGGATGTGGCTCAGTGGTAGAGTGGCCCTGAGTTCAATCCCTTGTACCAAAAAAAAAGAAACAATAACAGAGTGATACTACTTCTTAAAATATATGGATAGTGTAGAAACTATTAGAAATTCATGTGTACTTTGCTTTTAGTTACGATAATCACCTAAGAAACAGGACTACAATACAAGCTGTTTTGAATCTCTGAGGTTTTTTCCCTGATACTAATTAGAAGTGCAAATACTTACTGCAATTTTCCTGTGGGCCATGAGAATGGCAAAATTGGTTAGGTGGCTACATGCACACGTTGTACGAGTTTTATTAGTGTCAACCAGCTTGCAGCCCTGGGTAGACCAATATCCCATCATAGTTCTCTCTGAGTAGTTCCAGAAGGAGCAGTTTGCATTGAAATAATTGTCAGGCTGGGAAATAAAATGACAAGACAAAATTAGGATTTTACACTCTAAGATGGCAATGGCAATTGTTTAATATGTGTAAAAGGTAATTTAGATTAAACTTTGCATGTTTCGGACTATAAAGTTTTTCATCAGCAAAACTGTGGACTATGTTATACAAGGCAGACATCTAGCTTAAAAGGGGCTTTATAGTCCGAAACACTCTAAAGTGTACTCTAAATTACCAAAGACCCATTTTACACAATTATAATTTCCATCTTATGATTTTACATACTGATGGTACATTAGAATCATTTCCCCCCATTTCTGACAAAATTAGAGCCACGAATTTTTTTCTGAGAAAATTCTGTAAGGTACAAATGTCTAAAAATCCACTTTCAATTTGAGGCCCATTTTTGGTTAGTTCTAAGTGATACACTAGCAACCATTTGAATCACACAGAACATCAAGGCTCTTAAGAGTAAATCAACTGAAGCAGATATGACACGAGGACCATGACTGCACAATTTTATTTTTGTCAATTCTGTAAATCTACTTGGTTATCTGTAGGCACTCATTCCCTCTACTTGGAACATAGAGTAGGTATTTAAGTATCAACTTGAGGTACAGCAGAGGAATCACATCTCAGTCTTTTACTTTTGAAACACAATACTTAATAACAGCCCTGCCAAATATGATCAATAAAACCAATTTAAAAACAACAACAACAACAACCATTTGCCACTCTACAAAAGCAGAGTCCTAAGAGTTAACACACAGCTATCCTCCTGCTAAGGTAAGAGTTAATTTTCATTTGAAAACAAATTAGAGTCATTTACATTTTCCTGTTGATTACTGAATTAGCTTTCATTAAGAATACACTTAAGTTCTAATAATCACTGAACCAGGCTCATTTAATTTTATGCTCACAGACTTAAATAAACTTGTGTCTCTGACCTAGTCCAACATTTGAAATTCAAATGGAAAGGTCCTGTGTCCATCCCATAGTCTCCCTCTCCCTCTCAGCATCCCCAGCATGTCAGCTTTACTTCCCTTCCTCTCTAGTTTTATAACCTTCCACTGCTTCATTAGCATACATTAACTTACATCAATGTGTGGTAGGGTAAAAAGCACAGGATCAGTCAGGTACACGCGGCTGGACTCCTTATTGATTGAAACTGAAATGACGTGAGAATTCACTGCAATGGTGCTATTACGACCAATAAAGTCCGCACCCAGTTTTATGGTTGCGTTCTCTGTACTAAGGAACTGTCCCAGACTCCGGTAAATGATGAACACCAACTTTGCAAGCCCTAGGAAGGTAGAAACCATCATATGACTTTCAGGAAATATGCTTATGCATAAAATAAGACAATAAAATGAGAATACATTGAAAAAATCCTTACAGAATCTTTATTTAAGAGTACATGTATGGGGCATTATTTTAAACATACTTTAAAAATTTTTAAGACACTTTTGTTACAGTCAGGGTCAAATGATATTTTTTTTCTTTCTCTTTTTTAATTTGTTCTTTTTTAGGAATATATGACAGTAGAGTGCATTTTGACAAATTATACATACATAGAGTAAAACATTCTAATTAGGATCTCATTCTTGCAGTTGTATATTATGTAGAGATCAATATTTTAGAGTAGGTTTAACTGAACAACAAAAGAAACAAATTTAAAGAAAACAGTCTGTCTTACCATTCCTGCTGTTTTGTTTGACAGTATTTGCAGAGAGTTGGATTGAGCTGCCTGCTCCCTTGATGCCCAGAGGAAACTTAAAGTCCTGGACCTGGCCTTCTGTACTGAGAACTGCAACCTCCAGAACTGGATGAGGCCAAGGACAAAAGAGGGGAAAAATGGAGAATTCTTTAGTTTAAATTAAAAGAGGCAAATGGTAATTGCACAGAAGCTGCTTTCTTTCACAGTAATTGCAAAACTTGACTATTAGACTTTAAAATAAAAAATACTAAATTACTCCAAGAGATATTAAAACCTTCTGAAATATTTTGTATAATCATTTTGACATTTTCTTCATATTTTTATGGCTTTTGTCATGAGTCAATTCCAAACTTTTATCCTATGAGAGTAAACACTGCATAAATTTATAGTAAAAAAACTTTCAAAACTTTATTTAAATCATGAAATTAAACAAAATATTCTGAATTGATATTTTTGCATCTCTTTGTTAAATAACTTTTCAATAACCATATTTGGCAGTGGTAGAAGTATAAATTTGTTCATACATTTATTTATTTACATAAATGATACATTTTAAGATACAAAATTTCAGAGATCAAGACTTCAATAATATATTTTTCTTATTTTTGAAAGTAGTGAGGCCAGGAAAGAAAGTGTTTGTGAGAAAATGACTGTCATTATGTTAAAACTTCCCATTAATTCTCACTAATAACTGTTAATCTTACATACTTCAGGTTGGGCAAAATAGGATCTATAGTTTTTATCAATAAAGTTTTTCTTTGAACACAGTCATGCCTTGTCATTTACACACTGGCTATTTTAGTACTACAACGCCAAGTAAGAATTTGCAACGGGAGGTGGGGGGTGGGGGGACAAAGAAACAAACCAAAAAACACAAAAAAAACTTCAAACCCTCAAAAGAAGTAGCAAACTGAAAAACACATAAAGAAAACATTGAAGATTGAGAATATTTATCTGATCAACAATGAGGGTGTTAAGCTTTACTTCATTTCAAAAATATAATTAATAGTAACTACCATCAACATAAATATTGGCTGTTTAATGTTATATTAAACATCGTCATGCTTTATATTGATATTTATTTAACATTTTAAAATAATAATTCAAAACTACAGTCTATATCTTTTCCTCTGACTTTTCTTCTTTAATAACTATATCATTGGATAAATACTCTTGCCTAGATGCAAATACATACATACACACAAATCTGATGAACTCACTCATTCCCTTTCTTTTTATAAGAATGAGCTCATGTATTTCTATTGAACTACTAAAACTTTTGGATGCTAATTTTTTTGTTGTTGTTAATCTTCCACAAATGTTTCGTAAACATACAGGTTTAGCTGTAAATCTGGAAACACTGATACTCAAAAGATTTTTATAAGCAATTAAACCACGTGTCAAATCACTACAATACAACTTCATAATGAGAATCATGTAATGCCTAGAATTCTATCAGCTGCAGAAACTGGTTGAGGTACTTATTTTACTGACTCATGTTTGGAAATTAATTAAACATGTGGTAGGTAGATGATCTCCTTTCCTCTTATCAGATTCCACGTGTGTGGGCTGAGAATATAAAGAGAATAAGAATGACAAAAACATATGTCTAGACAGGCCTGGCGGTGCAAGCCTATAATCCCAGCTACTGGGGAAATTGAGTAGCTGAGTAAAGAGGAGCTCTTTGCAACCAGCCTGGGCAACTTAGTGGGCAACTGTCTCCAAAAAAAAAAAAAAAAAAAAAAAAAAAATTGGAATGTACCTCAATGGTAGAGCACCCCTGGGCTCACTTTCCTCTCTAGCAAAAAAAAAAAAAAAAAAAATCAATCAATTAAATATATACTACCTCCTTTTTACACTGAAAGGGGTTATAATTCTTAGTCATCCTCAAAACAAGACAAATGACAGACTAGAAGAAGAAATTCTTTGAGTTTTCATAAAACATTCAACCATTCTACATATACACATGTACAGATTTAGCATGTAAGCCCTGCACTTGGACTGAGGCAGGAGTATCACCTGAGCCTATGAACTTGAAACCAGCTTGGGTAACATGGAGAGACACTGTCTCAAAACAGAGAAAAAGAAAAGAGGAAAGAAGGACCAGTGCACAGGGATACGTGTACAAAGAGTTAATTCTGTTGAACAAATTACTAAAGTTCAAAAATTATGTCCAGAGTAAAGAAGAAAATGATTGAATTTTCAAAAATAACAGGATCATTAGTACAGAACTTAAGTAGGTATATTTAAGCCATAAGAGTATGCAATAATCAACTTTACAACAATTTGTATCAATCAATAATTGCCGTTTTGTGGGAAAATGAAATTTTCACAGAAAAATAAAATGAGGACACTTTAAAATACTTTATAGCAATTAGATAAAATCAGCTAAGTATACACTGGGGTTTAAACAAGATTTTCTGTTTCAGAAAACAGAAAAAGAATGTGTTCCAATTCATTTCAAAAGACTTTTATAATAAATAAATAAAACAATACAAGAAATGAAACAATAGGATAATGACACTGTTAAAATCTTTTATAAAATAGACATACTCTTGATAACATCTCAAACAAATTGTTTAACTCAACACACAGAAATTAATACATTAAAAAATGTACAATTATATCACCTAGTTAGAAATTAAAGAAAAATTATAAGTAGAAAGAATTCAGTAAATTTTAACACTCGTTTAATACAAAAAGTCTTCACAAAATAATAGGACTAAAAGGAAAACATGTTGACCAAGGTTTTGTTGTCAGATAAAGGTTATTGATTCAAAACCTACAGCGAATGCACATTCCTTTTAAAGTCAGAATGATCCCTATCAACAGGATTTATTTAGCATTATACTAGAGAACTTTATCTAAAATGGTAATTCATCAAACACAAAAGACATAAAGACTACAAAAAAATGGTTATTTTTTATAGTAAACATAGTTAACTATGTAGTAATCATGACAGAGTACACCAACTATCAAAATAAGAAGAATTTAGCAAGGCTGCAATCAGCAAAATCAGTTGTGTTCCACATATCAAGTGTCAAACAATTAGAATATGTAATTCAAAAAAGATCCATTATTTGTAACAAAAACAACAAGTATAAGTTTTGGGGAAAAAACTAATTTTTTAAAAAGGCACAAGATATTAATGAGAAAAATACTTAACTTTATGAAAAGACTAAAACAAAATTATGTTATTGTCTTAATTGAGCAAACTCAGCAGATCAATCTGTTATTTCTTTAGAAAACAATCTACAAAGTAAATCTACTTCTAATAAAAATTCCTCTAAGATTCTGTGTGGGAGGGGATTGGTGTATGTGTGTAACATCACAAACTGACTTTAATATTCATATGGAAGACACAAACCAAAAAGCAGCCAAGGCTTTTCCTCAAGGAGCAAGGTTGAAATACTCAAGAAATACTAGCAATATTGAAAACAAAACAATACAAAGCAAAAGCAGCAAATGATAGACTCGTCAAACAAGTTGACATGTATAGAAACTTGGCATATGACAGAGATATCATTAGAAATCTGTGGGGGAAAGAATGAATAGGCACTAACACAAGTGTAGAAAGCACTGGTTATTCATTTACAAAACCAAATCAGTGACCTACTTTGTATCAAAATAAAAAGTGTATTAAAGACAAATGTAAAAAGGCAAAACAGATGCCCAAGGGAAAATTTCTTAAATAAGATACCAAAATACCAACCATAAAAAACAGATTAATAAATATGACTTCAGTATTATGCAGTAAGACACCTTATGAAAAGTTAAAAGAAAGCAGACAGAAGTGTTTTTAGACTATATAATCCTCAAAGAATTAGTGTCCAGAATGCATAGAAGTACAAAGAAATAGAAAAATAAAAGGTCGTAGACGATGAATTCACAGGAGAGACACCAAAACAGGCAAATAAACACATTAAGAAAGAATCAAAAGCATTAAGTAATCAGGGGAACTGCAAATTAATAAACTAATGGGATCAATTCAAACTCATTAGATTAACCAAATTTATGTCAACGATGAAATGTTAGGAAATATTGTAATTCCTTATTGCTACTACCTACTAGTGAGAATGTAAATTCGTTAAAAAAAAAAAGGTTAGAGAACAATTTGGCATTATTTAGTAAAGCAAAAATGGGCATGCTTTATCACTCAAAAATTCTATCTCAGAATGTGTGTACGTATGTCTCCAAAGGCACACAAATTAACAAGATATTTAAAATTTTCACTGCAATTTTCCTTGTTTCAGTGCAGAAATAGAAGCCACTAAAATATCTATCAATAGAATAATTTTGATGTATTCTTACACCAAATAAAAAATAGATATATACATATATTTACATAGCATATATACATTAAAAAGTGGTAAGAAAAAATTATATAATCATATTTATAGTGTGAAATCAATGAAAAACTTGGGGGAAGTTACTATACATACACATCTATAGTGCAAATTTAAAAAAAAAAAATACTGGTAGGCTGAAACAGGAGGACTTCTTGAGGCCAGGAGTTAGGAGGCCAGCCTGGGCAACACAGTGAAACCATACATACATACATAAGAAGCTTAACAGTGCTAGAAAATAAAGTAAGGATGATAATTAACCCCCTTTTTATCTGATCAGAAATGAGGAAACCAGGGAACTTCTACATTATCTATGATTATAGTTTTTCCAAAAAAAAATGTGAAATGAATATGGTAAAATACCATGATGTGGCTCAGGTGGTGCACAGATGTACCATAGTATCTATACTATCTGTACTACTGAAATAATACATGCCTTATTCAACAGATTTCTGGAAGTGAATACACTTGGTTCATAGGAGAGTCATTCAGAGTCTCACAGCTAACACTGCAGACAGAATTTTAATATATCTCTCTGTCATGTTTTTTTCCAATTCATCAGAGAGTACTGGGTTCAATGAGATGAAAATGGAACAGTACCCACGAGCTGACCTCTGTCAGGAGACCTGCAGGGTCTTAGTAGGAGCTGCTCTGTTGACCTGGGCCCCAAGGTGAAAGCATCATGGAGTTGGATAGAAGACAACAGGAAGCAGGGCCAGAGCCCATCCTCAACAAGCTGCACAGCATGAAGAGTAAGTCTGTTGTTGTGAGCTCTGTGACTGTGGGATTTCCAATCACCCTAGCTACTAAGACCATTCTGAAAATAAGTGAAAGGAAATTTTACAATGGACAGATCAGGCTGCTAACACCTTAACTATCTAATTGATCTTATAGTCACAAGGAGAAATAAGTATTAAGTGCCTCATGATATGATGCCCTAGAAAGTTCCAGAGGAAAAAACACTTAAACCTTGCCTAATTAAGACTCTATGCTAATCTTCTTCTCCTGCTCTTCGTCCCTACTCTGATCTTAGTTACTCTCCTTATATCAAAGAAGACATTTGGCATTTGTTTTTTAGGGATTGGCTAGCTTCACTTAGCATAATCTGCTTTAATGCCATCCATTTCCCTGTAAATTCTATGATTTTGTCATTTTTTTAATGCAGAGTAATACTCCAT
Source organism: Marmota monax (assembly GCF_021218885.2). Lineage (NCBI taxonomy): Eukaryota > Metazoa > Chordata > Mammalia > Rodentia > Sciuridae > Marmota > Marmota monax. The sequence continues at coordinate 6,909,074 of NW_026692486.1, read as the reverse complement.
TGTGTATAAATGCCACATTTTTTTTATCCATTCGTCTATTGAAGAAGATTAACATTTAACAGGGATGAGAGGTGGGAGGGAAAGGGAGAGAGAAGGGAAATTGCATGGTAATGGAAGGAGACCCTCAGGGTTATACAGTGGAGGGGGTAGAGAGAGAGGAGGGGAGGGGAGGGGAGAGGTGGGGAGGGGAGGGGAGAGGTGGGGAGGGGGGAGGGTGGAGGATGGGAAAGGCAGCGGAGCACAACAGACACTAGTATGGCAATATGTAAATCAATGGATGTGTAACTGATGTGATTCTGCAATCTGTGTATGGGGTGAAGGTGGGAGTTCATAACCCACTTGAATCAAAGTGTGGAATATGATATGTCAAGAAATTTGTAATGTTTTGAACAACCCACAATAAAAAATTAAAAAAAAAAAAAAGACTCTAGATCTAGGGCTGGGTTTGTAGCTCAGTGCTGGAGCACTTGCCTAACATGTGTGAGACACTGAATTCGATTCTCAGAACCACATATAAATAAATAAAATAAAGGTCCACCAACAACTAAAAAAATATTTTAAAAAGACTCTAGATCTAGATCTGCAGGGCAGGGCAGATATAGATGCACAACTATAGTTCCAGCTACTCACGAATCTAAAGCTGGAGGATCATAAGCTTGACTCTAGTCTGCGAAATTTAGAAATCCTGTTTCAAATTTTTTTTTTAAAAAAATGTATGTATGTATGCATGTATGTATGTGTGTGTGTGTATATATATATATATATATATATATATATATATATATATATATATATATATATATATGAAAAGGACTGGGAAGGCAGTATAACTCAGTAGTAGAGCACCCCTGCTTCAATTCCTACTCACATACACACAGGACTCTACTTCTGATTATGGGTATACCAAGCATAGTTACATGGTATTCTGGGAATGAAATAAGCCAAATCTAGAATGTGGGAAATTCTACAGGACAACTCACCCACCTGATTTCTTTTACAAAAATGAAAAGGTGTTAAAAAAATAAAAAGAAAAGAAAAAATCCAGTGTTTTGGTTAAAAGAGACTCAATCTCTATATATTACATGAACTTATTTGAAATCTAATTCAAACAAAGCAGGGATCAACACATTTACAAAAGTCAAGTAAACATAAACATATTTTGTTATTATTTGAACCTATTTTTGCTCATTTTTTTTCAATGTGATAACCGTACTGTGGCTTTTGAAATGATATGGAATACAAAATAAGTTTTTCACAATGATAGGATGCTAACACTTGCTGTAAAACAATACAATAGTGAGAAGCATAAATGAAACAGTATTAGCTACATGTTGTTGAAAGCAGGTAATAAAAATTTTTGATCAAAATTAGAAACTTTTGCTCTTCACAAGATAATAAAAAATTAAAAAGAAAAGTCATATTCAGAGGAAAATATTCAGAATACATGTTATCTGGCAAAACATTTATACTAAAAACATATAGAATCCTTATAATTCACTAAGACAAACCCAACTAAAAATGAGCAAAATAACTGAATAGTCACATCATTACATCAATTAAATTTGAAACATACATATATACATATACATACATATATATATATATATATATATATATTTAATTGCCAATAAACACAGAAAAAGAAGTTATTAATGAAAAATTACTTTACATCGTAAAAATGTAAAGTAAACCCACAATGAGATATTACTACAAGCGACTATAATGGCTAAGATAAAAGGCTGCTAAAATTGGTGGTGACTAAGAACAAGTGGAACTTTCATATGTTGCTGATGGAGATTATTGGGGGAAACAGCAGCAAATTACTGGAAATAAATCAAACACTTAAAAAGTTGAATGAACATGCAAGGGGTGTTGTGTCTTTGTAATAGAATAACACCCAGGAATACAAGAGACTGAACTACTGACACTCCCTCTACATGAAAAAATGTTAAGGCTATTATTCTGCATAAAAGATGCAAGATCCAAGAGTTCACACTATACAACTCCATACAACTGAACATCTTAGAAAAAACTAAACCATGGTGACAGAAAGCAGATGACAGACAGCCCATCCTGGGCTGACAGAGGAGCTGATTTTGGGAGTAATAAAAATGTTAACCATGTTGATGATTATATAGGTTTATACTTTTTTGAAAAAACTCATCAAACTGTAGAGATTTTAATATTCTTATTATATTTCAAAGTGAGACTATAAAATGCCACCATCAGATACAATTATGCCACTTTTATGAGGTCATGTATTATAAGGGTAAACCACGCTATGGAGTTAAACTAAGGATTTAAAGAGAAATTAGTAGAGGGGAAATCAAATTGTTTAATAATTTAAAGTATTATAGCCAAGCCCTAAATTTAAATAAGGGCTTCAAGAGAGTGAGGGCATAAGGGAATTAATAGCCTATTTGGGTTTTTATATCAAAAACAACAATGCAAGTTCTAGGAAATAATATGATGTTTTCTTCATACTAAATACTGAATTTAGTTTACAAAATTATCTATGACTTAGAAATCAGAAAGAACTTTGCTAGAATATGTAAAATCACTTTCATATTAATAATTTTTGAGTAGTTAGCATAAGAACAGTAAATTCTAAGCATTATTTGAGGGATGTCAGTAAAATGTATACTACATTCTAGAACAATCTCTACACATAATGTTTCATAAAATGAAAAATTAACAAGAAGAATAATCCTTTAGAACTCTGAAAAACTTAAGTATTAAGAAAATTATATTTCATTTTTTGGAGTATATCTCAAACTGAGACATATAACAATGTGTCACACATCTGAAAGACTAACTAGAACTTCAACCTTCCCCTCAAATTTTAATGCACACTGGTCAAAAGCAGAAAAGGAAAATTTTAGTTCAGTTTCATTCTTTTTTCTATTTCTAGCTTTTTTTTTTTAATAACCTTCAAAAGATTTAGAAAACAAATTGAGGTCATAATATGCATGTCCAGTAATATTTTCCATGACTTATCTCTAAGATAATCAAGTCTACATCCTGCTGTCCTTACAAGTCACTGGAAACCTTTGAAAAGTATTCTTCAATCTTTATCTTAGGAATTTTATTAGGTCAGTAATTTAAACTAGCTTAAAAATAATGAAAGTTTTTGACAAAGAAGGGGAGTTTTATTTTCTACTAAGCCTATACTAAAATATCCCTTTCCTCATAACTAGGTATTCCAGATCATAATGGACCAAATTATCTTGACTTCATTTACTTTGAAGGTTTTTTTAAATTTTTATTGTTTTTTTATTATCTACATATGACATTACAATGATCTTGGCAATTCATACATTTGTATCATTGGGGTATCATTTCTCATTTTTCTAATTGTACACATTGCAGAATCACACTGGTCATAGAGTCACCTATATGTTTTTAAGTGATTTATCATTCCCACCCTCATGAACAAGTGATTTTAATTTCATTTCTTTTGAAAATTTCACTTATTTAAAATAAAGTTCTAAATTCAAATCAAACTGTCAAAATTTGTCTACTTTTTCTATTATATTTCTCCTCTATATTTTTTAATAGAAATTTCTACGAGATAAATAAGCACAGATGGGCAATAAGACATGGTAGCCCGGAGAGGAAGACTTAATGAAGTCTGCTAATGAAGTTAGCACTTCTTGGGGGAGAAAGAGTAGTGTGTGTCCCTTCTGGGTTTTTTGTTTGTTTTAATATTTATGCTTGAGAAACTTTTTACCTCCCTAAGGGATATACTCATCAAATTATCAATAATTCTAAATGGTTAAAACTAAATTAAGAAAATGTTATTTGTGTCAAGAATTCTGATCTCTCATTGGCAGTATTTAAGTTCTAAATTATGCTTTAAAACTATCTGTAGCTCTTTGAAACCTATAAAACAAGGACATTCTGCATTATGGGAGATGTAGTTCATTGACCATTTTTACCTGAAAGCAGTTGTTTTTAATATATTTTGCTTAGGTTATGTGAGCTAAAATATTTGACTGGGAGAACACATTCCATAAAGTAATTTAAATTCATTTGAAACATATTATATAAAATGGGGGGAAAAATCACCAGTTTCATAGCAAGCACTTTCCTTACTTAAGCAATCCATATTCAGGCATTTAAGTGCTATTACACTTTTTCCTTTAATGATTTTTCAAGGGAAAAACATAAACATAACCATAAAACCAACTTTTAAAAAACATAGGGTAGATTTTGGCTTTTGCATTAATTTTATTATAGTATGATCAATAATTTCTTTTGCTAATAGACAAATAACAAAAGAGAAGTTTGACACTGGGAAATAAAAGGCTCAGAATGAAAATATCATTCTCTTAAATGTATATGTTCCAAATAGAACTGAAACCTGGCAATAAATCCACTTACCAATGTTTTCTGTGGGCATTGAGACCCTTGTTGGTTCCAAGAGATTGTCAGCTAGGACAAAAGCACCTTCTTCCAATGTGTCCAGTAACATTGTTGCAGTATGTGCTTGTTCAGAGGAGTTCATGTGTTTCCAGGATTCCAAAGCTTCAGGTCTCAGAAGGTTGTCCACTGTGTCAACAATTGCCTGCATCCATTAGAAAACTATCATTAGTTTTGACTGCTTCTGGAACCAAGGCGATTTCCAATCACGGACTAGTGACAATTGTAATATTTATCTGTTGTGACGATATACTCTTATTTCAAGATGGAAGTACACTTGAACAATCTCTATCTGATCAAGCTGAAACACACCTGGCCATTTCAAAATAGGACTAACTGAAGATTAGCAGATTTCTACCTGATTATAAAGAGTGTGTAGAATAGTCATGTATCTCTGTTTATACAATCTTACCTCAATTGTTGAAGAGAAACATTAACAAAGAGCAGCAACTGCTAACCTGAGACATGACTCTTGCATATGTGTTCACATTGAACAAAGTAACTCTATAATCTGAGACTAAAATGTTCTAAATGGAAAACATGGATTACTACTCTCTGGAGTAGACTAATAGTTATGCTTTAAACTTCAGCCATACAGTTTTGTTAAACATGAACTAAAATATTGGCTAAAATTTTGCTTTATCAGATTTTGTCTACTTTATATCATTTAAGAAAAAAAAAGCAAGGTGGTTTTAAATATTATAAGATATCTGAAAATATTTTCACTCTTCCAATTCCCTATCCAGCTAAAAAATACTTTAAAAGTATACCTTAATTCATAGACAATGGTCTGCTTTTAAAGGAATCAGGAAAGCAAGCAAAATATTTAAAGCCTTTACTGATAATTTAAGGAAAACAGAAAAGCAAAAATAAAGCCATCATAAACATCCAAGGTATTAATATTCATATGTAGGTTTAAGTTATTACCATGCAAAATAACAATAGAAATATAAACCAGACAGCTAATCAATTGAAGGTAGACTCTTATACTGACACTTGCTGTTACCTGTGCCCTAAATATGCCTTAGATAGCTGAAATGACTAAATTTATTTACTCTTCCATTTAACTACTCATAATGTGTTGTTAAGCCCCCAAATGCAAGATTTTGATCTATTGGTATAATCACAGAAGAAAAAGAACCTACATTATATAAAGAACAATGATGAAAAATGCTAGTTTGAGGTACTACATTGAAATGAGGAGGGGGAAAAGTTGTTTGAGGCTACTGTCAGAATAAGATTAATTAGCTTAATCCATCTTAATACCCTCGTTCTGTCTGCCTTGTGAGCCACCACGACCTTCCTGGCAGGTGGAATATACTTCCAAGTGGCGTTAAAGACTTTTTTCTTTCTCTAATGGGAGATAGAATAGTCAAAATGCTCACACTGATACTGCAGCAGCCATTAACTAGAGTGGAACAGAAATTGGTCTGCTGAGGCCAGATTCATTAGTCACCAAGAAATACAGACTGGATCCTCTAATCTAAGTTACAAATGAATCTTCTGTCACAAAGTAGGAGCCCGCTTCATTTGCATAGTGTAAGTCAGCTTCTGATTTGTAATTTAAGGAGTTTTATTAGTCTTATCTGAACAGAGAAGCTCATTTGAGACACATTGGAAATCACACTGGTCAGAAATTAAGGTCATACTGAAATTTACTAAGTATACATGGAACTCCCTGATGGCATGCTTTATTAATTTGAAACACTCCTTATTTATTACAGTTGTACTTTTCTAGAGGGATCAAAATGATCATTAGCCTAATCATATTCCAGAAATAGTCTTTTCCTGCTACAGAAGGGGTAGGGGAGATATTCTTCTTCCACTGAGATAAATGTCCTGGCAACATGCCCATTATTACATTTCAAACATTAACTAATAACTTAAAGTTGAACCGAACACCTGAGTTTGAAAAATCATACAGAATTCAGCAGTTATTTCTTTGCCCCCAGCAGACAGGCTAAAATGGGACTCTTAGAACTTCACTAGGCAAAAACAGGCTCTCCCACCCACCTGTTCTTGTAAAGTTTCAGATCCAACAATGTCTTTTACTAACTAGTGAGATGCATTCTTTTCTTCTAGATCTTGCAAACTAAAATTAGTGGAGTTATGACTTTTAAATGACCTCTTTGCTATGAAACTACAAAAATTATTTTTTTTTCCATCATGATATATGGATTGGCTCTTCAAGGTCTGATTTGCCATGGTAATGGTCCCCATAAGAATGAGGTCAGAAAATAACCCTGAAAAGAAACTTCTAAAACTCCCCTGAAAAGGAACTTCTAGAATCCACAGATCAAACCAAACACAATTTGGCATCACATAGATCTATCACACAGAACTAGGAAGGCATAATTCCACTGTAAGCCTCAGTCTGCTTCCTTTTACTTGGGTACTTAAATATACCAAGAAGGAAAACCACCTGGAATACAGAAGTATTCTGAGCCAAGCAATGGCTCTAGCCTGATAAAAGCCAATACATAACATATACTGATGTCACTGTCACATTATTTATGTTTCATTGTTAGTAACCAATCTCCATTTTCAACATAATTCTAGAAATGACCCCTAAAAATTTTGAGACAAAGCTTATTTTAAGAGTACACCACAAAGATAAGAAAGCAGTGACTTTTTCATGCACATACATTATGACTACACAGTCTTTGATATGATAAACTGCCAAGAATATATCATAGCTGTTTCACTCAAGTTGTTTTTTTTTTTAGTCCACAGAAATGAAAACAAAAGAAAAACAAAACAAAACAAAAGACTGTATGATTACTTTCCAATTCAGAGGATGTTTCATTAAAATTCTTGTACTTTTGAATGAATGGAAAAACAGCAAAAATCATTAAAATAAATTATTTGCTTATTCTGAGAATAATATACCTGTGAAAAGCCAACATTTGTACAGCTGATATGGGGCACATTATATAATTATCAAAGACTGAAATACATTGGATCATGCAGCAAGATGATAAAGCGTGGCAGGTAGCTGAAGAAGGGAGAAAGCAGGGTGACAGCACAGGAGAGATACCTTAAGGTAAGCCCTGCATGTCTTCTCTCGTTTTTGGAGCTTTTAGGTAAAAGAAAAGAAAATCAGAGGTTAGACTTTATCTGTTGAAATGAGGAAAGAAGAATCCTCAAAACTTAAGCTGGTGTTCCAGAGTTCATGTTACGGTAGTCCTCTGGATGGCCCACACTAGTTGTCAAAAGTGCTTGTTTATAATTTTTAGCTGCATTTTGTTAAGTATACTAATGCAAAGCATGTTGACAATTAAAAAAAAAGAGAGAGAGAGAGAGAAAGACAGCGAGAAAATATATAATGCGGTCAAAAAAAGGTTCATTATTTTTTAACCTTATAGAACCACGATAGCCACAGATTCGGGGTTGAAATGAACCTAAAGTAACTATGAAATTTTTGTTATAGCAATGATATAAAATTATCCTGCAGAGGGAAACCTATCCTTCACCCAAAAGCTGCCACTGAAAGGAGTATTTCAGTGACTAATGTTCCTGAGTCACAATTTTGCTGCAACCATAAGAGTTGCATGTATTAGCATACAAAGTATATCAACTGTATAACATACAATTTCTCCAAGTGCAAATAATGCATTCTTAAGGGAAAAAAAAATGTATTTACCACAATCAGAGGGGTGCAGTTTGCCACCAACTAAAATCTCTTAGGTAATTCATATTATTCACACTTTTTTGGAGGGTGGTTGATGCTCTTTTCTCAACTATAATTCTTCCATGGGAAATAAACCAAAATTAGAAGTTTTGTTCCTAAGTGTATGTCAAGGGAGCAAGAAGTCTAGCAGTAAACTGGAGCATAGAGAGCTGCCATACAAAATGTCTTAGTTTAAAATAGCAGAAGAGTTTTTCCTACCTTGTTATAACTCCGTCCAGCTGAATCCTTTTCACTAGGTTTCAGTTCTTGCAGCTGTGCATCAAGGATGTCCACCAACTGCTCCATCAATCTCACTGAAGAACTCACATCCCCTGCAAACACTGGCCCTTTGGTATGTTTAGCCAGTTCATTGGCAAGACTAGCAGCATTTTCTCCACTTCTGATCTGAAATGACAATTTATATAATCTCAGTAATATTTCCTGTTCTGTTGTGGCTTCTAGTTCTCCTTGAGTACCTCTGTTGTGGTTTAAAAAAAAAATTAAAAAGTCTATATCTGCAAATAATTGAAACCAATAACTTTCTCTTCATCTCAGAAGATTAAAGCCTTTTAGATCCTCAACACACAAAAGAAATTATTAACCAGACACTTAAAAGAAACAAAAGTAGAAAAATTTCAACCAGCTCTCATTGCACTGTAACCATTTTAACTTGTTATTTAAAAATCTTATTCATTCCAATGATCTGGAATTTAAAGAGGAAGGTAATCAGTGTGATACTGAGGGTCATTATCTAGTGTTTGTAATTCAGAAAGATGGGTGGAGAAGGAGAAAATGAAAGGGCACTGCCTTACACTGTAGCATTTCAGGTTACTGGTCTCAATACCTTTGAAAGCCATTTTTACTTCCTGTATCATAATAATATGTAATAGAAACATCTGTTTGCATTCTGTGAATTCAGCTGCAAACCTAATAATATTGATTTATTAGGCGAATGCATTATTTGTCTTGTGAACATCAAAAGAAAGAGAACAAACTAAATATGAATGGAATTAAACAAGGGCATACTCGTTAAAAGGCTTAACACAAGAAGCATAATACCCCCCCAATATATGTAACTTTCAGTAGTTTACAGACATAGTGATACATAAATTTTTGATTTTATACTGAACAAAGAGCAATGAAGCTGGTTTTAACATACAAAACTAAATTATTTATGTTAGAAGTCAAAGCCCTAAATCACCAATGTGTATCATATTAAAACGTTCCAACCCACCTTCTGAGCCAGCTGATTTACCCAGTGTGAGGTACAGTTGCTAAGATCGGGGCCCTTAGGGTTCCATGTTCCAGTGGAAACCATGCAGAGATATGAAGCAGTTCCTACAACAGATGTAGAAAACAACAGGGAAATTGAAACCATTTTTCTGCATGCATTCGGGAAATCGGCTATGATGATCCTAGTCTGTGTGTTAAATTTTGAATAAACACTAATGGGGGAAGTTGACAATAACTGACAAAAAGCAGAGTATAATGCCAATTATAAGCAGTAAATATAAACTTAGCAATAGAAATATCAGACATTTACAGCAAGCAAACAAAAAGCCCTTTGTTTTCTTGGGACTTGTCCAAAGTGATGCTTATGAGAATGGCAGCTGCACAGGGCTTCACTAGGGTACTTAGGCAAAGCTTGACCTGGGTTTTGAGAGGCAGAGCCCATTCAGTACCTCACGTAACTGATGTTTACGGTATCAAAATCCTAAAGTTATCCATAGATGCTATATTACTAAAGTAACAGAGAAAATAAAATCAGCTCCTGTAAATATCTCTTCCTTCAAATAAAATCACTTTAGTACAATTTGAAATCTACTTACTAACTTTAGAGACATTTTAATGTACGCTGTTTTACAGGAAATACCTCTTGTTCCCTTGGGACACGGTCGCTCAACCATCATTCCCCTTTGTGTCTGAGGCCACTTTATCCCCCTCGCGTCTAATGCTTCGCAGAATCTCTCTGGCAGGGGAAAAATATTTGTTACAGGAGGAATTTTGGTTGTAGAAACTGCTGGAGGTGGTTTTGTTCCCTTGCTTCCTTCCTGGGATCCAGCTACAGTTGTGCTCATGGGGCCTTTCTGTGAAGTAGTGCTTGTGGTTGATACTGTGGTTTTGAACAGCTCAGCTGACGAAGTTATTGTCACAGCTGTGGTAGGCACTATGGAAAAAAGATGAGTGTATTAATCTCCAACACACCCTTGCACTTGTACACAGGCAGGTATGTGTGAATGTGCACGTGCACGTGCACACACACACACACATACACACACGAACACAACCCTACCCGTCCATATGTCCCCAGCACAACCAACAGAATTACTGACAACATCAGTAAGGTGGAAGAAGAAGAAGAAATCTGTTCATTTATTTCAATTTTTTCATATTGTTCGCTGAAAGATGGTAATCTGGATTTTACTATAGCTTTGCTTGTAAGACTTTGTCCTAGGTTTACTTCTCATTGAGATATTTGATAGTGCAGTTCAAGTATAACTTCCATAATATACCATCTAACAGGAAATGAAGGGTAGTTTATAATGTGGGAAAATTATATTCTTATATAAACTCGCACGCTATAAACATATTCAAAATATCGACAAATGTCTGACAATTACATGTAGTTAAGACAATAAAAAAAGATTTAAAGTCACCCACTCTATATCTTGCAGAGAAATAAATACTGTGACATCTTTTCACCCAGCAGCCATTCTTGCTTGAGAGATTTTTTGAGCATGCCTGATTAGATTCAAACAGAAGATAAGCTTTGGCATGCTTGTGCTGTTTTAGTAAGGAAATATCTCAGGCTTTGGCTTCTTTACTTTTGCAAGGTAGGTATGAAGCAGCAGCTACTTCCGGTCAGAAGTGATAATGTGACATCAAGATAAAAGGTTAGATCAAATCACAGCTAATTTGAAACCAACCCTGTATATCTTATGGACCCTTAAAAGAGAATATAAAAGGAACTACGGCTACACAATTTCAAAGGAGAACATTTCTTTTTTAGTAAAGGCTGTTTTTCACCTTTTGACATTACTTTCAAACAGTTAAGTCAGCCAGGTTAAAAAATAATGGAGCTCAATGTTTTCTCCATTAATTATCATTAAATTAATTTAAATGAAAACAAAAATCTGTCAGCACAAATTTAATAAATACTACCATTTAAATTCTGTTAAGTGAGATCACACTAAAGTTTTACCAATACATACAGATTATTCACTCTTAAAACTACATCGATGCTTTAATTTTAAATTAAGAGTACCAAAAGCTAAAAATAGCTATTTAAAAATCATCTTATAAAACATTCATTGTTTCATGTAATGAATGAGAAACAAGATACAATAATACAACTTATTAGAAAAGTTCCTATTATCACTAATATGTTTAGTACTTTAAACTGTGATCCACAAATATTATTTAATTCTGACACAATGAGGAGTATACTAAGTTTACCAGAAAAAGTAGTATGTAAATTTTTCCAGCTTTTACTGATGAACTTCCTGTTATCAATAAATACACATTGTCTTCCTTTTCCCTTCTATCTCAAGAGAAACTTCTTAAGCACATGTTTCATTTCCAGGGCATAATTTATTGACCATATGAGAGATGCCTGTTTACATCACTCAAGCATCATGCCCAGCCAGCTGCTGCAGAAACCTATTCAAACCTGTCTATCTTTCTGTAAAGCACTTCCCTGACATCTTGTTAAACCTCTGTAATTTTCTTTTGATTACAATGCAGCTAGGCTTTCAGTGCTTTCTCAATTAACATTTGTCAAAAGCATCACAATCTTTTGCAGAAGCGTCAAATCACTGCTACAGAATCAAGTCTTAAAGGGGAAACAGGAACCAGAGCAAAAAGAGAAAAGGGCAGAACAAAATGGTTTAGTGTTATACCATCTATGTATTCCTCGACACTGTACTAATTAGTATACATTTAGTCACTGAAATATGTAGAGCAGTGGTTTGTTAGATAACCATCAGTAAAGACTCATAATAACTGAGTCAAGGCAGATAGTAAAAGCAAAAAATGTCATGCAACATCCTACAGCCATGTTTCCATGAATTCCTTAGGCCAATATATTTTCACCAATATATTATGAAAAGAAGACTGAAAGGAATCAACACAGTCTTCAAAAGTAAATGAGTAAAATATTGGGATTTCATCAAAGTAATCTTTAAATGACAAAACTAAACCCTTTAGAGGCAAAGCTAATATTCTAGAATTTTCCAAGATTGGAATTTAGTAATACTCCAAGGAAAGCAATTTTTTAAAAAATGTTTTAAGCTAGAAATGCAGCTTCCACAGGTGGAAAAAAAAAGTCCCAGAAGGGCATCTGGCAATGATAAAAGTTTATACTTATTCAGCATTTATGTGCCAGATGCTGTGCCAATCACCATTAATGGATCAGCATATCACCTTATTTAATCCCTACCACACCCCCATGAAGTAGACACAAAATTATCTTCCTTTCACAGATGTGGACACTGAGTGATGGGGAAATTAAATGATTTATTTATGGTCACATGACAGCCCTCTTAAATGCTTCAATCTTATGTTTCTAAGTAACAGATTTTCATAGACTCTGAAAAAATGTATGGCATCCGTCAAAAAAACTTACCCTTATTTTTTTACACAATTTTGTGTAAATCTCCAAAATAACAATAATTATATAATATATAAAAATTATAGATATAATATTTGAGAAGATAATTTAAAACTCGAGCAATAAATTTATGAAACTTACATGGCAAAAGGTTTAAAGCTCAAGAATATCCTGTGAGTAGCAGGAAACATGACATTTCACAATAGCATTATAACTAAAGTCCAAATCCTTTTGTACAAGGCTGTTTATCATAATACCATATCAAGCATTCGTATGAACTGACTCAGCATTCTGGCCACCATTTGTCATTTGATTACTGATACCTGAGACATAGTGCTAATGAACACATTTATTTACTTGCCCATGAAGATTTCAACAAACATATAGAATGGCTCAATTTACTATAGTAGTATTTACCAAGAGCTTGTTATTTATTACAAGCTTCTTTCTGTATCAAAGACTTGGAGGAAATACCCATTTCTGCTAAGTTAATATTCCCTTTACCAGGGTCCAACAACTCACCCATTGCTCACTCATTGAATGAACTCCAGCTAGAGTGAGTCTGTAGCCTGGTAAGGCAAAAAATGAGCATGAGGAAATGTTGACCATTTCCTAAGTAACAAAACTGGCTGCCTTGCTGAAAATTCTCCCTCATATCAGGGGAACATTTTACTTCATAGTCTGAAACAAATATTCTACAACTTCCCAAACTCAAGAAAAGATACAATGTTTTGTTGATAATATTGGGGTATCCAATTTGTAGAAAGAGGTAAGGAAATAGGAAGCAATTCAAATTAACAAATGGAAGAGTTAAAGTAGGACTAGATAGGGTTTTTCCCAAGCTCGCTTTAGAGAGAGAGAGAGAAAGGAAATCAGACAGTTTTAGGGAAATGAACTATAAAAAGACAAAATAAAGCTAAAAATCAACTTTAAAAAATATCAGGATACAAATAATTATGCTTGTACTGTCAGGCATAAAAAGGTTTGGAATTAAAAGGGGAGAAAGCACTGAAATGGATACACAGCAAAGAGAACTTAATAAAGAAGGAAAGAAATAGATACTTCATAGCACTTTCATCTTGGCCACATACATGGTAGCATATCCACCTCCAGAAAACTTTTGAGTGTGAATTTTAACCAAATAAGTGAATCCGTGCCTTACTGATGGCAAAGACCTGATTTCTGATTGTTCTGTCTTTTGAGTTTCTTAGATCTTCCTTCCGGAAAGCTGACAGTGGCTTATTGATTTGACCTAAATCTACGGGCCAGAACAGTCCTGCACAGTCCCACCTATGGGCATATAGATAACCCACATCCTGGAAGACAGAGACTGGAATCTCTAAAAGCCTATGAAGAAAAACTATAAGGAAGGAGAAAATAAGAATATGGGTCAAACATCAGCATGAGAAATTTAGGTCAGATAAAATTCTTTATTACTTAGGGTTTAATAAGGGGTCGATATGAATTTTTACATTCTGGGAATACTTAACTATGGTTATTTTGAATGATAAAACACTATTGTGGTAATACAAACTTCCTACACATGTCTAAGCTTCTCATTTTCAAAGGTTGCAACTGCTCTTTCCAAAAAAGCAACTAAATTGTCAAAGATGTTTTCATCTCAAATGCATCAACGTACTGAGTAGAATACATGCCACATGTGGAGAAAGACATGGTTACTCATCCTTGTAAGAATGAAGAAAGTTGTGACAAATAATGACTCTTGGTTGAATTGAATTTACACTAAACTTCATTCACAATCCTTTGGGTGTTGCCTGATTAGGAATTTGCAGTTGCTAAAGCCTTTTCTTTTCCTAACAAGTTGAAAAGATTTACTGCCACCCAAGAAAAATGTAACAATTGTCAGAGTAATGTGGATTACAAAAAGGTTAACACAAGGATCAATACGATTATGGCCAATGCCTAAAGTCTGTCAATGTCTGTCTCAAGTTTGCCTTTGAGAAACCTGTAGGATAAAGGAGAAGCACTGGAGTAGCTTTTGGGGAAAACAAAACAAAACTGAAATACATGAAGCAAACCAAATTGCTTTTGAGAGGAAACAGATATGTATAAATTTTTTAAAAATGACTCACAGCTACTGTCAATAAACATTCCATGCTCTAAAAGAAGATTAAATGACTGAAACTTTAACAATGGACATTACTAATATCTTTAATGAAAAAAATCTAAGTCTACATGATTTTAAGAAAAGAGTGCCACACACTAAGTCAATACATCATTATTACTCTTATTTATAAACAAAATGCACATCTTAGAGCTCTATAAATACTCAAATTAGAAATTCAATTACAAAAAGCTGTAACTTGTTTTGAGGTCCTAGCAGTATGACAATATTTAGAACTTATTAATAGCATATCTTAAATGAATGGATATAAGTTTGTGGATGAGTACATTTATGCATATTGCATTAGCAGAAAAAAAAAAGTTTTACCTTGTTGAAAAGATTAGTCACTCCAAAACCTTGCAGTCTCTAAAATTTTGAAGCAACTTAATTTGAAAACTCCATTTAAGTCAGTAAATGGAAATTTAATTCACATCTTAAATGCACAAATATCAACGTTCAAGTAGAAAAGACATAATTAGTGCAAGGTTCATAATAATACATTAACAGGTTACTCTTTTATCTTAAGTATGAGGTAATCTTCTTTTAATAAAGAATTCATTTATTTTATACTCAAAAATCTTTCTCATAGAAATGAATTCACTTGATCAGCCAAAATATATTTCCAAAAATGCAGCATTAATTTGTTAAGTAATGCTTGTCCACAAAGACACCCAAAGAGAACACAAATCAAAAAATGCAACAGATCTCTCATTATAAATCATCACTTGAGATCACTTAATGCTTAGTCCATGTGTGACAGTCATAAAAATATTGATTTTAAACTGTCCTAATGTATCAGGAAATAAAAATGTGTAATTTTACATGATGAACTAGAAAGATGTTTGAGGACTGCCTCTCCCATCCAGAGAACAAGACTCCAAAACTTCAGAACACTTACACCTGGCATTGTACATCAAACCTAGTCGCTCCTCTGGGACTTCCTAACACACATTTCCTTTAACCACTGGCGCCAAGAAGTTAAAAGGTCTGCACACAGAGTATCATCAATTCAGAAGCCAGGTGAGGGGAAAAAAAGCTAACAGGTTTGTAGCTGATACTGTATTTTCAGCAATGAAAAACTAAACTGAGTAATGATGCTACAATCTCATAAAGCCAACATTTAAGTGAAGAAACTCAGAAAAGAAAATTGAACAAAATATACCTCCTCATATTCTTTGCTTTAAATATGAGAAGGGGAAGAAATAAGGGAGAAAATTAATAAGTCTTTTACTAGTAAGTTGCTTATGAAAAACATAAGCATTAACAAGTAAGCATTCTTACCTTGGGCAGGATCAGGTGGACCAAACTCCAGAGAGTATCGTAAAATAAAGTTATTGTTCCACACGTAGAGTTGGTTGTCTCTTGGATTGTAATCCACCGCAGCAATGTACTGGTACTGGTTGGGAAAGGGAACATCTACATATTCTCCTCGGTTTAATCGGGTGTTATAGATGTAATCAATTGCATTCTTGCCTGTTTCACTCTCATTGTCTTGATAAACTGACCTGACCACATAAAGGACTCCACATATCATAAAAGCATTTGATGCGGCACGTTTATCATATACAGTCTCCCAGGTTGCTTCAAATCGAAGAGTGTATGGATTCAGCTGACTAATGACTATCATTCCATTGTTCTGTTCAGTGGCATAAATGACCCACAAGCCATTCTCGTCAACTGCTAGGTCGATATCCGTCTTTCCTCCCCATCGGTATGGAGAGGTATCATGGTAGTTGGCATAGTTAATTATGGCCTCTCCACTCTTAATTCTAGTCCTCAAGTCAAATTTCACAATATTCCTTGTTCTTTCTTTGTTAAAGAAGACAGCACCATCATATACCACAAATCCAGTACCATCTACTCGATTTGGAAGTTTATATGTTGTTGTTTGGCGACTGTTTTGGAAATCTTCTAAAGAAGCATACTCTATTAAAGTATCAGTGCGGTAGGGAGTCCAGGGCATGAAATAAATTTTATCTGCAGCCTGAAGAGGGTCCTTGCACCAAGCACCTGCCTTTTGTTCAGCTTCATATATACATGGGGAGTCCACAATTGCTTTCAAGGTCCCAGGGCACACAAAAACTAACAGTCACAGAGAAAAGACAAGAATTAAGCCAAGTTAAAAAAAAAAAATACACAGGTAATCACAAGGTTTTATTGATCACAAAACAAAAAAGAAAAATTTGTTTTATTAGCATTTAATTTTACCAAACTTTAAACTTAAAACAAGCACTACCATTCTTTTCTGAAGTGACCATAATCGAATACCATCACACAAAGTGGTCAGGGTTTATTTTCATAAACACAAACCTATGTGTAAGATCATTCATAATTGAACTGAGAATTTAAGTTTTTGGTGGGTTTTTGCCTTATAATTTGGTAATAAATGGTTTACAACTTTGAGCTTATGCATGAAATACTTTATTCCAAACATTATACTCTCCAACCCCTCGCCCACCTATAAGCCCCCCCGAAAGTAAAACTACAAAATAAGAGAAATAAAACAGAAAACCCATTGTGAATACTTATTTAGAACTTTTACAAAAGTTAAAGGTGCTTTGACTTAAGGAACATAAATATTCGGAAAATGCAATTAGGAGCAGAGAAAAGTAAATATAAGGAAAGCAGTGATGAACGATCAGGAGACCCTGTAACCATGGCATGCTATGAGAGGGTTCTGGAAGCCAGGCAAGATGACA
Source organism: Marmota monax (assembly GCF_021218885.2). Lineage (NCBI taxonomy): Eukaryota > Metazoa > Chordata > Mammalia > Rodentia > Sciuridae > Marmota > Marmota monax. The sequence goes on along the minus strand of NW_026692486.1, from coordinate 6,891,549 downwards.
CTTCAATAACAAGAAAATATCCAAGGGTGTTGGGAAAAGAGACAAAAAGAAACAGAGAAAGGGCAGCTGCCCCTCGCCGACTTCAGAACTTTTACCCCATCACCAGATTTAGCAGTCACATAATTTCATTGTAAACAGTCGACTTCTTTATGAGGTGCATTTATGAGATCCTGCTGATTATTTTAATGTAGGAAGGTCGTGGGAGAGGGGAGGGAGGAGGTTAACATCCATAAGGCACATAACAGGGAGCTGGGGTTCAGACTGTATACGTTATTTACCTTTTTGCTCCACTTCTATTTTAAGCATCGGAAGAAAAATAAAAAAAGGTGCAAGGAAAAAAGAAAAAAGATTAAAATAAATCGACTATTAGTCTAAGACTGAATTCGTAATAGATGCTAAATATAGGAAGAATAAGTTGTTGTACTACTTTGGATAAAGAGAAACACACACAGGAAAACCTAGCAGGAGAAAGATTCTAAAGTTACATAAAAGAACATGGATCAATCATTTTAGTAGATTAAGGAGGCAATACAAATATGCTGGCATGTTGCTTCACTTAGTGTACCTGAATAAATAATGAAACTCTTCACTAATGCAAGCTATACATGCTCTTGCCTCTCCAAAGTCACTCAGCATTCTTATTAAGATTTTCTTTACATATGTATGCTATCGACATAAATGCATGCACAGGTGTACCATCCCCATTTATCTTATGTGAACTCAATTATTAAAATGACTAAAATTATATAACAACAGGAAAATACATTTATAAAATGCCATTTTGATTTTAAATTTTAGGTCAAATTTAATAAATAATGATATGATAACATTTTATTCAAAGATATTTATATAAGAAGAAATACATAATTATGTACCTCAGTACATATTTCAATTATTTTTCTATTATCTTCTACTCCTAGAAAAATTAATCATAAACATAAGAAAGATGCCTCCTTTTCAGGAATATTATCAATCTCCCCTCAGCCCCAATAGGGATTGTGAAGGGTGAGGTAAACTAGTACCTTCTTACCCATTAAGGATTTAGTAAAATTATGTATTTAGGTATATAGACTTTATATTACAAAATTCTTACTGAATTTTCTATTCAGTATCACAGATATCAAACTTGTACTACTAAGTCTATAAAAAAAGTAAGCAAAATACATACAAGGGAAAAGCAAGCACAGTAGGCAAGGAGAAAAAGGAAGAAAGAATTATGGTTAGCTTATTATGACATTTTCCACTATCATTAATTTACACAGAAAGCAAGCCAGCATGCAACGACAATCATACCAAGCATTCAAAGCAAATACCTTGACTCCACAGACCCCATAAAAGGTAAATGCTTTCATAAAACAAACCTGATTAGTACAGTTATATGAGGTTGGAAAAAAAAAAAAAGAAAAGAAAGAAACAAAACCCCTACAAATTTAAAGAAGTGGATTATATACTTAGGAAGGGTGCTATATAAGATCCTTGTTGGTAAATAGTGCTCTAATAACTAGAAACCATAAAGTACTATTTTAAATGTATGTAGGCTTTGAAGTATGTTGCCTGAACTTCATAAAAATGACTAGACTGATGCCTATGTTTCTCCCTCTTCCCTTGCTAAAATGCATTAGGGTGTGCTAATACTACATCTCCAAACTGATTACTCAAAGAAAGTATAGTATTATATTTAGTGTTCTTATCTTGATTCAGTTTTTAAATTATAATTATTCATTAAGATTAAATTTGAACTTTCCAAAATACCTTTGGGAGAAACATATCACACAAACATTTGTGCCACAGAAACAGCATATAAATTTCTACGTTAAGTCACAACTTCCCCTAACCAATTTGGTCTTAAATTTAACCACTTTCAGGAAACATACTTTTTCTATAATGTGTGATTCTGACTACATCTGGTACACAGGAGAGATTCAGTGTTGCTGTCTTGGAAACAGTACTTGTTTATAAACCACCTGTCCTAAAATGATTCTACAGTGAAGAGCAAAAATATACCTGCTTAGAATCATTAATAAAAGGGCATGGTGGAAAAATGGTAAGAGAAATCATCAGTGTTGTGAATTCTCAGAATATATTTATACACAGCTGTGTTTTTATTCCTAAGGAAAGGAAGAGTTTACTAAAATAAATCAATTAATTTTATTCATTTGATACATTATATTAAAATGACAGTGTAGTTACTGAGAAAAATATCATACAGAGAAATCTTAATTTACTTGTGATATAACTACTATCATTTATTTTAAAGGAAAAGAAAACGGATATGAATTGTCTTCAATTTATAGCTCTGGTGAAAACTGGGAAATAACATCCAAATGTAATAATAAAAAAATAACTTTGGATGATTAACGAATCATCTAAGATATAAAATTTTAAAACAAAAGACAATTCCTACATAATGATTTTTATGAAAACCCAAAGGATAGATATGTCGAATCAGCCAAGTCTATCAACCAGAATATAAAAATAATAAAATTAATGAAATCAGCAATCTTTATCACATGCCATATACTGAAACTTGTCTTAAGAGGCTCTACTAATTAATTCATAATGATACATTTACTTTTCTATAGACCAAACACACAAGTACATGATCCACTGACATCAGTGGAGGACTACACAGATACACAAGACAAGAATTTACCCAAACTAACTGTAGCCTACATACTCTGTATCTGAAGTGACACACTATTTCATTTTGAACAATCTCACACTTATTTATTAGTAATGATTAGTCAATAGCAAAGCTATTGTCATTCTCATTAAATATATCTCGTACCTAACATGGCATCATTATCATGTACCATGGAAATTTGAAAAAAGAGGGTACCCAAATGAAAAACAAATACTACCCATAGGATGCAAAAATCCCAAGCTGATTATTCTCCTTTATCCTCCAAGATCCTGGAACTTCTTTTAAATACACATATATGCAATTTGTAACAGTTGGTCAACAACAAAGAATGCCCTATATACATGCATTGTTGGTGCAAAGGTTATCTAGGCAAGTACCAAAGTCACATATTATACATGTGCCTATTTATAAACAAATTAAAATGAACCAAAACAACAGTATTTCTAATGCTATCTGATGAGCAAATTTATTGTGAATTTTTCATAAGTCATGAAAAATTTCTGAAATTGATTTTTGCTAGAAGGAAACAGTTTGGGTATAAGGTCCTGGAGGATATGTTTTAGCAGAAACTGGCATAAAGCCAAGTGAAAACAAAAGGGAATAAATGTGATCTGATGGTGGCAGTTTTTCATCAACCAAGTAAGTGTGAAATGGGGATGTAAGTTTTTCAAAATACAAATACATTTTTTAAAACAATGAGAAAATAAAAGCTAGATGCTTAAAATAAAAGGAGGTGTGAGCAATGGATATAATAGCACAACATCCCTCCCCGCCAACAAAGGGAACAAAGCACAAAAAATAAATAAGTAAATAAATGGAGAGGAAACCACGAAAGAAATATGGAAACACATGGTCCTATATAAGAATTATAATAATCTAAAAAGACCTTTTGAATTTAAATAGTAGTTAAGATCATGTAATTTATAGTGTGTCACTACTGTACGGTATATAGGAATTGTAATTACTTCTATTCTTTAGCAAGGAGTGCTTTAAAATAAAAAGCCATAGACTTATTGCTGCCTCGTGCAACATCTAGAAAAGTAACAGCAAATTATTTACTGTGTTTCTTTTTATTTTAAATGACAAAACTAAAAAGAACAAATACTTCTCTGAATATAGCTATTTGCAAGTTTAGTGCACAATGTACAATACTTCTGGAGAACTGAAAAAGTAAAATTTTGAAAGTTAGATGTTCCAGAAGATATCCACATTTTCCTTTCTTAAACAGCGCAAGAAATTACTTAAGAGTCTGAAAATAATATTTGCTTAACACTGTTCTTGGTCTATAGACTAGATAACAGGAACTGGTTCCAGAAAGACACAATTCTTGGCAGCTCTGACTGATTCCACTGTTTGGGAATGGATGCTGTATTCCTTCTCTAATTTGAGGACAGAAACCATGCTGAATTCAAGTGAAAGGGACTTTATGGAACAAAATTTTGGTTAGCTCAAAAGAATACAATGTTCCTCTAGTGGCACAGGAGAATGATTATATAAGCCACCAACACTACACACCGGAGAAATGATATAGAGATCAGTGCACTCAGTAGGCTTCCAATCCTACAAATGGTATAGAAAATACTGAAAACATAAAAAAGCATCCATTTCACAGTAACACAGGAACACAGAGCAGGGATGAAAAGAAAAGATAAATCTGTGTTTGGCCTTTAAATGATATCACAAAATGCCAATTTATCAAAACTGGCAGAGAGGACAGAGAGAGTGCCTTTACAATATGTGTAAGGATGTGTTACCAACACATTAGACACAGCATACCTATCTGGGTTGTTTTTGGTTTGCTTTTTTTCCTTTGAGACAGGGTCTCACTGTTACTCAGCATAGCCTCAAACACCTGGCCTCAGGTGAGCCTCCTGCTTTAGACTCCCCAGAAGCAAGAACTACAGGCATGCCACCACATCTGGCTGCAAATTTGTTTTTGTTTTGTATTTTTTTTTAAATGGGAGAAAATGTGTAAAAACTTTCTCCAATCAGTAAAAGTTCTCCTGTAACACTTTTAATTCAAATACCTGTGAACTAATATGACATGACTTACCCCTTTTCACCTTTCCCAATTTAAAAAGTAAATAGACAACTCTATCAAAGTAGCTTGTGAAAATCAGGAAATATATTTAAACTTTTAAGTTGTCTAATATGTTGTTTTTTTCTTCCCCCTACTGAAAGTGTAGGAATATCTGAAGGAAAACTATACAGCATTAGAGTATAAATAAGCCAAAGCCTATCGAAAAAAATTTGTTTTTCAATTGAATTTCAAATATGCCTCTGTAGGATTTTAAATATGATGCTATAAAATTAAAATATGTACAAGATTTTGTTTGATTCATTTTTTTAAACATAAGATTTCATCACTGAATCTAGTAAAGAAATGCTCCCTTCAAGGACAAGAATCAAAAAGGGCAACATGTGCCTCAGTTTCTGCAAGGGTAGCTTTTACAAAGTTACCACGACAGCAGGTAGCCATTCAAGTAGCTCAAGATTAAAATTGAAGTCAATTCCTCCTTTAGAAAACCATGAGCCAAACCAATTTGTCAGCAACTGGTATTGGGCAAAAGTACAGATTTCTATCTGCCCTATTGAATAGCTAATTCAAGTTTGTTTTCTGGAAAAACACTAGCCTTAAAAGCCAAACACTTAAGAACACAGACAGACACTTGGCCAGCATCACACTATGGCTTCCTTCCACACTTCATGAAGCTAATTGGAGTCCCGAGTCTGTTAGTGCTCTGCATGCATAATGGTTTTGTAGGCCATAAACATATGCTGCTTTCACATGTGTAGTCTTTCAGCATCAATGAAGAATGCCAGGGAAAGTGAAAAATATAAATTTCATACTTACTGTAAGGAACACACTCATATTGGACTTCAAGATATTTGTATGTCCCAGGACATGGATCAGGAAATACATCTGACCCAGTAACTACTATACATTGTGTTCGATTGTTGCACCTGGAAAACAGAATGAATCAAACTTGTGTGACATATTTGTTTGATTTCTTTTACATATGAAATATTAATGTAGAACCAATTTGTATTTTCTCTAAGAAACCAGAAGCATAAAACAAAAATTCAAGTGGCATTAGGTTGTGCTACATTATTAAATAATTAAAGAAGTTATATTTCCTTTAACTTTGTGAGCTACAAAGTTAGATTAGGTTATACTAAATTTTAACTATAAGCAAAATACAGCTAATAGTTCTCCATTATTACAATATTATACATTTTAATTTGAGTCTTTGACATATTCAATATGTACTAGGGGAGAAAAAGAGCTTACCAGGATACCTGCTGATATACTTAATAATTAAAATTGCAAATAATAATAATACTATGATCAGAAACATGTAATTATAAATTGAATAGCTAAGATGGAAGTTTTAATAATATAAAAACAATGTTAAAGCATCCTCAAGTCCAGTTTTGTGTTCAATATTATATTATAGGCACTGTCTACACTCTTGAATACCAAGCTAGGAGATCTCACCTTACATATGATGGCCTGCATAAATGACAGAATCCTTTTAAAGCCTTTAGCACATACTAAATATCTAAGTATCATTGTTACCTTCATAGACCAATGTGCTCACACTATTAATGATAGGACAATGTACCTTGGTTCTTCTAAACATTAAAAAGAATGTCAGTATATGACCTTGATTGTTAAATGTGATTCTATTTGAATAAAAAAATGGATTGTTTCAAAAAAATAAATAAATAAATAAAGAATGTCAGTAACATAAAGCATAAAGTGTCCTACATATAATTCTACAGAATTTTCTTTGGTTGTCATTTTCACCATCAAAAGTCGTAGAATTGAGTCAGAATTCTAGGCAAGATATTTAAGTTCTATAAACTGGTCCAGATGTTCTTTTTATAAGCTTGGTAAAGGCAAGAACTATTTCTTTTATAATTTAATTTGATTACAACCCAATGGAATGGAATGTTTGCAGGAGTTTTATTGTGTTTTCTGATCTTATATGCATTAAAAAGGCAAAGCAAGCAGAACAACAGCATTATAACAAAATTTATTTAACAATTTGAATACCAAATATCTTATAGTGCATAAAATAACCAAACTACAAAATAACACTACAAAGAATTCTGAAGAGGTGGCCCCATTTCTAGCACAACTAACCAAATGGCAGTAGAAGCAGAATCACATTAAGAGGGTGGATATATTAACTCATGCACCTAGGTGTCATGAACCCAGAACCAAGTTGCTTCTCTTTTGAAGACAGACAAAATGTGAAAACATTTACAAGAATAAATAAGTACACTTCATAATTCAAAATATACTATAGCAAACTTCAAATGAATCATAAATGTTAAATAAATGACAATGAATATTGCTTGTACAGATATTAAAAAATAATGATTAACTTTCCTCGTGATTACTCTATAATGCAGTGTGGCACTCATTTTCAAAACACACACATAACTGTAATGTTTAAGAACACGGACAATACACATGGTGTACTGTCAGTCTTTTGCAATATTTGAAGACATTTGCCAGTGGTTCACCATTTATTGTAAATGAATTAATTTTACATGAGATATGAAAAATTGTGCTCTATACGTATAACATGAATTGTAAGGCATTCTGCTGTCATATATTTAAAAAAAATTAATAAAAAATCTACATGAATCACAAAACCTATTGTATACCCTGAAATTTAAAGAACATGTGGATTTAGGATTTCTCTAGCTCAATATCTAACGTTTCAATCAGTACAAAAACGGAATTCTGATGTTACATTTTTCTTCTTTCTTATATTGTACAAGAGGTCTCACCACTTTTTTAAAGATGTTTGATCTCCCAGGAATCTTCAATCAGTAACCTGATCATCATCAAAAACTAATGTCCTTTTATTCCCTTTCTTGTGTTTATTCATACCTATAGGGATCCTCACGTTATCTCATGTTCACATCTCTCAGATATGAGGAATATAAACTTCTGTATGTCAGATATCCCTTTCATATACTCCCTCAGTATACATTTCATAACCATTCAATCAAATTCTGCTGTTTCAAATAACTTTAAAATACTCTCATTGGGCCTGGGGCTATGGCTCAGTGCTAGTGTGCTTACCTAGTATATGTGAGGCGCTGAGTTCAATCCTCAACACCACATAAAAATAAATAAATAAAATAAAGTTATTGTGTCCAACTACAACTAAAAATATATATTTAAAAAAATACACTCATTGTAGAAACTGCATAAAGTAACAATTCTACTAATGGACAAACTTGTTATATACTTCATTACCCTTCCCTTCTCACTGAAGGCTCCTCTCATATCACCAAAGTATGAATAGGGAAAAGAGAAAAGGGCTTGTCTTCAAGGTTGAAATATATCAAGGAGAAAAAGGAAGTACCTCAAAGATTTGAGAATCTATATCACCTTCCAAAAAATAAATATAAAATAAAGAATACATTGTAGAGTACCAAATTTTCCCCATGATCAATCAGATGAATAAATATGACTTCGATGTGGAATTAGAAACCTTTTATTTTCTATTTCTCAATGTCACAGTACATTTTTCAAGAAGTAAATAAGGCAGAAGCAATGCAGCTTCTCGTTCAATTTTGATAGAACGAAGACCAATACCATAAAATGAAAAATAACTGCCCATATATAATCTTTCCCGAACAATTCTGCATTAATCATCTTACCACAATTATGAGTTAAAATTAATGTCAAAGGTGATTATGATAGTTTATGCCAACCACATTATTTTTATTTCTTTAATCTCATTGTATAAAGCATTCACTTTAATGCAGTAAATAATGTTAACTCTGTGTCTGTTTTCTTAAGTGAAACTGAAGGGAAGAAAACTTAATGTAGTTCCTGCAAATAAAATTATATAGATTTCTAGAATTCACAGTTTTCCGTGATATTAAAAATGTCATTTTACATTTGAAAATTTACAATATAGAAATATGAAGTATGAGAAATTAATCTTGAGGAAAAACTGGGAATTTTAGGACTGAAATAATAAAGAGTAAACAAGAAAAAGGAACTCAACTGTAAAAAGAATAAGAAAACCAGAGCCATGCGTACGAGTACCTTTATGCATGGAAATGAATCTAAACTTTTAAAGAACCAAATTGTGAAAATAAAAATATAGACCATTTATTCCTTTGTGAATGAAGGAAATGGCCTTAAATTCTCCAATCAGACTAAATTTGGAAACAGGAGGGGGAAAGAAATACCCAATATAATCTGTTAATGCTAAGAAAAATCTGAATGTTCATTGACTGATAAACTGTTAGAAAGATTGTAAAACTATAAATTGCTATCATTTCAAAAAATGGAGAAAAAGAAAGCAATTACTTAGCCACAAAAGCAAAGTAAATTTCCACCAAGGGCTCAGCTTTAAGTTTTCATTCTATTTTAAATAAAATAAAGAGGCACACTAAGCCAAGAAAGGAAATGCATTCGGTGGTTTGCATTTTTAGTGCCAGGCATAGTTTCTGGTGTGAATTTCTCCCTCTTCCCCCACATAAAAAGATTTTGTTATCAATAAATTTATCATTGTATTAGCAATTAAAATATCAGTATTCTCTAGAATACCATGTGGATTTGTTACTATGTTGAGAACCTACACTTTTCTAAGATGTTAAGCATGAAAATTGAGTATAAATGAGTACAAAGCAGAAGAGAAAGAACAGGGATTTTAAAACTGATAAACCACTGGTCATAATTCAAAGAAACTGCAACTATATTTCATCATAAAATAGTGGATACTAGACATGTTTTAAACATTTCAACTTTGGAATAACTGTTTTTTTTTTGTTATTTTGTATTTATAAAGTTCACAGCTGAGTTGGGGTAGTTAAAGCCATAGTGTTTTGCAAAGTGTGGTCTTCAAACCAGAATCAATTTGGGAGATTGTTAGAAATGCAAATTATCAGACCCATCCAGAAATACCAGCTTTCAGAAAGCCTGGGGTTAGATACCTAGTCATGGCAGTATTAAGGCTCTGATGGTGATCCTGATGTTTGCTCAGATGATTGATTGAGAATTACATAAAACATGATAGCTTTAGATGCTTTATTTAAAAATAAATTCATATGATTACATATGCTTGAGGTCTATAAAACTAAATACCTGTAAAATAGAAAACAAGTTATGAGTTCAACTGAAGCAAAAGTATGTAACAAAATTTACAACAGTGTGTTCTTTCCTAATTTTAAACATAGGAATTAGGGGTTTTAGTTGTTCTGATTTTAAATAAATCATCTAATTATTTGTCAATTCCTGACATGGAAAGTCAAAAAAAAGTACCATATCTAATTACATGCCTATATCACATATACACCCTTTTAACAGATAAGAGGAAAAGTATAATCCTTTCCTAAAAATGTACTAGCTAATGAAAATCTCCAACATAACCTGGAAATTGAATGTTTGACAATCTATAAAAATAAACTATGTTCCATAGGAAGAAAACACAATTAAAAACAAAATATGATCCATTGTAGTCACTGCTAATTTTTCTATACTTAATCTTTGAATTGCATATTCAAATATTTATGAGTGGCTCAAATCTAAGTCAATAAAAATAATTGTTTTTAGAGAGAAATCAGGGGCATAATAGCAGGGCTTACAAATATCTAATCAATATCAGGGGTATAATTCATGATTTGATACTACCTAGAAGGCAAATCTAGAAGTATTACTTAGTCCCAAATTCAACACATTTGATCATTTTTAATATTTCTCTAGAGCCATTTCTAAAACCAAAAATCAAAGAGTCAAGAAAATAACCATATATAAGATAAAATAAAAAATTTGATCATGAATCAAGAGTGGATAGGTGAATTGTGTAAATGTATTATTTCCTTTCTCTGTCAAATTTTAAGTTTTAGAGACTTGCTGATGAGTCTCCTTTATGTTATTTTCATTGTTTAGGGTTCTTTTAAGTTTGTCTTCTTCCCCCCTCCGTTTTTAAATGTGGATTTCATTGAGTTGATCTTTTGACAATCTGCAACCTAGATAATTTGTACATTTAAAGTTTTAATAAACTTGAAATTAGAAAATCAAAAGATTTTCTCCTCTACCTTGCTCACAATTATAAAGACTACATATAGTCCCTGCTATTGTTTAGATATGAGGTGTCCCCAAAAATCTCTTGTGTTAATGCACTAATGTTCACGGATGGAATGTTTGTATTGTGAGAGCTGTGACCTCATCAGTCCATCCCAGTTTGAATGGACTGACTTGGTGGTAACTGTAGATAGGTGGGGCATGGCTAAAGGAGGTGGGTCACTGGGGCATGCAAGAATTCAACTTTCCTGAGGCCCTTTCCACTCTCTCTGTTTCCTGTCTAGCATGAGGTGAGTAGCTTTCCTACTCCATACCCTCTGCCACAATGTTCTTCCCTACTTCAGGCCCAAAGCAATGAGGTTGGCTAGCCATGGTGGACTGATCCTCAAAAACCAATAGCCCAAAATAAACTTTTCCTTCTTTAAGTTCTTATCAGGTATTTTAGTCATATAAGAAAAACTGACTAACAGTACTACATTCAACATAAAAATTCCATATATAATAAAATAAATCCACTAATAAATGCTTTATAACATTTTCACAATCTAATACCAGAATAAAAGCATTAATTCTCACATTAATATTCATAAAACTTACATCTTACTAATTAAATCCATCAGACAAAACAAAGAAAATCCCAGATTCTGCTTTTTGGTCCTAAGCTGGTTTAAATGGGGTAAAAATGTAGAATTTTAGACATTATTTTAATACTCATCCTTATATTGTTTTTACCCTAAATGTGGGGAGGATGAGAATAAAAGAAGTGAATCCAAATGTTCATCTCCAAAAGCTGAAGAAATAATTTTAGAGATTAGTTGCTCAATTCACTTCGTATTTACTGAATACATTTTGTGATTAGCAAAAAAAAGTCAGAGTAATTGTTCAAAATTAGTGATACTGCTCAGGCTTGTGCACAATATTTAGGAGAAGAAATGTTGAAAAATACTTTAAGAAATATCAAATATATATCTAAACAATCACAATCAGCAGATACCAAAAATGAAAATGTATTGTAAATAGTATATTTTATTTTTCATATGGAATAAATGTTCTCTGGTCTCAATAAGAACTTTTAGAGCATCCACAGTACATTTTTAAATCAAAGTTCTTAAGAAAAAAGTCTATTATTGAAAAGGCACTTTATAAAAGTATGTCATTAGTTTATATACTAGTAAATAGAAATTACATAGAAAATGTCACGCACAGATTAGCAGAAGTATTTTGAAGAAAGTATTTTTTGTGGAAATAAATAAGTTTTGTTGCTTATGGAACACTAATACAAATTATTTATATATACCTTTTCCTTAACCTTTAAAAATAAGTGAGAGGCAGCACAATGCACAAATTACTGATTATAATCTTGGAACAAATTGTATCAAAAAACATACCCTCTGTTATGAAGAAAAATCATGTGCTAATTGGGAAGATTAGTGTTTAAAAGCAAAGACTTTAAAATCAGAAAGAAATAGGGTGTAAGTTTCAAGTTGGCTGCTTACTTAACTGAGACCATAAGCAATGCATTAAGCCTTTCCTCTTAGCTTTCTCTTCTGTAAAATGTAATAACTGTTACTGAACTGTGTTAAGGATAAAGCAGGAAAACTCTTCCACAAAATGCCTGGAAAACAAATGTCAACAAGTGTGAATTGCCACCATCAGGGAAAATATCAATAATGATGCCCCTCATATAAAGTGGACATAGATCTACAAATCATAGAGAAGCAAAAGAACTTTTCCTTTTCCGGAGTCATCCTTGTACTACTATTCCTTCCTGTGTACAGCTTTAAAAAACAGGCCAAACTATTCATGCAAATTTGTTTCTACTGCAACTCTAATCTTGAATTGTACAATGTGCAACAAATTGCTTTTACTCTTCTTTTGATTATCTTATGTTCATTATTACTCTTTACCAAGTGCAAAGTATGGAGATGAGATTCCATGTGTAATCTATTGTGAGAGGTGTTTTAATCAATAGCCTTGTTCTGCTGATTAAGCAAGAGCTTCTGTTTTGGCAAGATAACATTAGTTTCTCCAGTCATGCTCCAAAAACCATTGGGAATCTTCAGCAGATCATTAGATATGCTACAATAAAGCTTTGGTGCATTTCCTTTTCTTCCTTAAATTACTTCTTCACTGTCCCATCTTTCCCCCGTCACTGATGGCACTGCATTATTATTGTAGCTCCCCTGAAACTTGCACTAGAGCTATGTCTCCAGGCCATAGGATGCCATTTTCAATTGAAGCTTCTACTTGAAAATATAAATTAAGAGAATTTCATTATCTCCTGCCAGGGGCCATTATTCACCACAGTTCTAAGGAAGATTAAAAATGCAAAATCCACCAACTTGAACAAATACTTCAGCATTCAACAGCTCAGTGTATCATGACAAAAACTAAATTCAAGTTTGCTTAAATTTGAAATTGTCCTTTGAAATACAACTCTTTATTATTGAGATTCTACATTAAGTGAAAATTGCCTCAATGATTTCTTTCTCTAATTGGCATCTGTTATTTTTAAACTTCAATATAAAATGTCTTTTTTTTTCCACTAAGTTACCTCTTAGTTAAAACTGCTCACTTTTTTAAAGATGAAATAAATGCTTTCAAGGTACCAGAATAACACGTGATGACATCTCTTTTCAAAAGGCCGGATATAAACAGAAAATTCACAGGAATATCCTAGAAGAACTTAGTCCACAACACAGGTGAATTATACATCCTAAATGAACACAAAATCTCTAGCTGAATCATTTAATAGAAATACATAGTCTAATTAATGGGAATAGGAATGACATCCACTCCCAAGCCTCAATTACTACACAAGAATAAATTATATGTTGATCAGTATATTTATTCTATTCAAATGCACAAGTTAAGAAAATTTAGAAACCCTGCCACAAAGGGATGAGTGAGGGAACTAAAGAGAAAAAAGAAAGAAAAACTGCCAATTTATAAATTTGTATTGGAATTGATTATATGCTTAGCACATAATAAGAATTCAGTAAGTGTTTCTGAATGAATAAAATGATAAATTTAAGGTTAACCTGGTTATTTTTGCTTGTAAATACAACATGCTTAACCGAAAATAAACACCAGAGATATCCAATTCTGTTTCAATCAGCTCTGCTTCTCAAAAGAATTCTGTCAATTTGGACAGTTTTGTAACATGAAAGCTGATAAGAAACACTTAAAATACAGATTATCTGCTTAAGAGGAAGAAAAAAAAATATTCTTTAACTTCCAATCATTCCATATGCACTAACAATTCCAAAAGATCTAGTACTCTGGTCACTAGAACACTTGTTTATATCACTCCAAATTTAGAACAAATTTTTACAAACACAGCAGATGACTTTAATAATGCAGGAATAGGTGAGCTTCAATGCAGACAGATTTGCTCAAACAAAGTAATCAAGTGAACTAAAGGAGATACAGAGAATTTATGCTCAAGATACAGGGTTGCAATCGTTCTCTCAGGTGCAAAAGGAAAACTGTTGAATGTTAAATCAAACCTTTGTTCTATTTTTTTAATAATGAAATGTTCTTATATCATCTAAACTTTTGTGGAGCCAACAAAATTAGTTCCTGCTTTCTTTAAATATTTATTAAATCATGGTTTGTGAGCTTAACTAATTGCTAGGTAAACATAACATTAGAACGCTAAATGGTGTGTAATTAATATGGCAAAAAGAAGGTGTTCTATAGTAATATTCTCATTTGTCACGAGTATGCTTTCATAATTTAATAATTTGAGAAGCATAAAATTTCTAACTATCATAGAATTTAATTCTTTAGGCACTTTATGCATCACACCACATTGTGTTACTTAAAGTATTCTGAAATTATTGCTGAAATGCAGTTGCTACTGTACAAAAATCTGAGAGGATAATATGCGTGAATATGGACAGATACATGGACACTAAAATTAGGAAAATTTACACAATCCTGATTTTTTTAGGTTTACAACTGTGATTAAATCTTTGAAACTGAATATGCCAAAAAAATAATAGAAAACCCTGATTTATTATTTAAATGATAACCATAAAATATAATTGAGAACCGAATATAAACATAAATCTATTTGACTGAAAAAGAATGTTGTGCATAAGAGAAACAGAAAGCCCTTTCCCCATAATGTAAGTATTAGGTAACCTAAAGCCTGTCAACAGAAGCCTGACAATAAGATCCTGTTCAAACTCATTTCTAGAAAGTTGCCATTCCATTTTTTCAGATGTTGAAAACAGGAATAACATAAAAGTGATATCTTGCAGTATCATTTTGTACCTGGGTAAAATATTGTCCCAGGAATCATAACCACAAAGCATGTATATTTTAACATTTATAGTTAATATGGATTTTAGAAACTTTAGATTTTTTACTTCAGAATTTCACATTAATTACTAAAACAAGCATTTTTAAATGAAATGCTGTGCTAAAAACAACTTTCTATGTTTTGGAAACCTCTGAAATTCCTTGCAGTTTTTACTGGACCTTGGGGTCAGTTTAATGCAAATGAGGCTTGACTTATTCAGAGCCTTATTAATCCAGTACAAAATCTCTTGTTTACATAAATGCATATTCAACATAAATGTGCTTGCTTTTATTAGCAAAATAAGAAGTATTTATTTACAAAGCATGCCACTGAGACTAAGTTTCATTCACTGGGTCATCAGGTCTAACTATTTAATGAAAGAAATAAGATAATTTAAGTAGAGAAATAAACAATAAAATTTTAAAATATTTTTTAAAATTTTGCATCTGTGCCCAAATTTTCAAGACCTCCATTTTTAATAATTTAAAAAAATTATGACCTGTATCAGTTAAGAGCAATTATTTATAAAAATGTTAACCTACTACAGTTTGCACTTGCAGAAACTATCACATTTTTAACAAGGGAAATGGGAAATCGCTATGGGATGCCCTAGTTAGATTAAATTAGCAAGAAACTTGTTACCAGACTATATAAAAGACACAGTGTAATAAGACGTGACCTTGCAGAGCCTTGGAGCCAATCTGTGATGTTTTTCCTTCCTATAACCCTTGCTAATTATCTGCAAAGTTACAGACCCTTTTGTCGTGGGTTATTTTTCATCAAATTGTGAGGGGATTTTGGTTTCTAAATATTTAATTAGTTTTGTTATGATATGAGAATTGTTGTACATGCCAAGCAGTTCGATTTTCATACTCTATTCCTTCTAATTATCCTCAGGTTTAGATTGGTCATCCTGAATCTTTTCTGTTTGTAATTATTTACTTCTTAAAGATCATTCAGTGAAGAAATATTTTCACCCTTACGGCTCTTCTTTTCCACAAATGGCTTTTCTGGTCCGTTAATTACCCGCTCAGAGGATTAGAGTTTGAAATAATGCAAAAGAACCAGCAACTAAAAGGAGTTTTAGAGGGCAAAACCCAGTAAACTAGATTTGTGTTGTTGCTATTTTAAATGCATATTAAAGATTACTCCCTTGGTTTGGATATGATTTTGTAATAAGAAAATTATGCCATAAGGATTTTTTTTCTGACTCTGAAAATGTTAGATAGGGTGCCATTTGGTCAGCATTATAACAAATATAAATAAGACAAGCAAATTTCTAGTCTAATTGATAGCTAGTGTAAATAATTTCCACTTTTACAGACCTCACTGTGATTACAGCAAGGTAATGATGTTGACAAACTTCTTACAAAATCTAAGTGCAGAAGTAAAATAGTCCTAAGACTTTGGAAGTGTGACTTTTTAAAATTTTGCACTATGTGAAACTTGAAAGTATATTTCAATTATTTTAATACATTTGGGAAAGGTATATTAGTTTTTATTAAAATGACTTTTTATTCTATTAGTACATTTTTGTTTGTTTATTTTGGGTTTTTCCCAGTGCTGGATATCTAATTCGATGCCTTACACATGCTAGCCAAGTGCCCTACCACCGAGCCACAGCCCAAGTCATTGACTTTTTTTGAACAAGAGTCAGGAAAGCTTTGTTATTCATTAACCATGCTGAATTTTGCATTTTTTGAATACTTTATTTCTTCATCAAACTTATTTTTCAGCTAACTACACTTTTCTTATTATTACTTCTATCTTAATTTACTTTCCTGACTCAACTTCTAAGATATTTTGGTAGTAAAATATTTGACCCTGTTTATTAAAAAATGCATACAAATATCTTCTGTAAAGTATGAATAATATCTTAATATGAAAAGATTTAATAAATCAATGTTGCAGGGCACGGGAAATTCTTAGACCTAACATTTTTCCAAAGGTAAACATAGGGAAAACTCATTCTCAAAATCCTGTGCAACTACTTTGCACAAAAAAAGATTACATGAATCTTTTCCTAACTACCTATTTTTAACTTTGTACCTCACAAAAACCATGACCTATGCTTCCTTAGGTCACTCTTTCCAGTCTAGAAAGAATATACCTTGTCATTTACTTATTGTGATTCTACCCTTCTAGTCAAATTACATCCCATCTTCCCAGGAATTTTCATAAAAACATTCAGTTCTAAGAAAATATTTTTCCCCCAATTTAAAAATCTTATCAGCAAGAAATATGTTAATAACAAGTTTGAGCATTAATTCCAAATCATCAACAAATACAGTACTATCAAATTCTGGCCACAAAACCTTGATGTCAAGAAAATTTTTACTTAAGAAATTAAATGAGATTAATCAAATTATGTTATGTGGATATACAAATATGGCATGATGAATCCTACTGTGAAGTATATAGTACAATTGTAATGCACCATGTAAAAAAGTAAAACAGAAAACAAACAAACAAAAAACCCTGTTTAACTGCCTTGGATTAGAAATGGAGAATGGGGCCGGGCCTGGAAGTGTGGTAGCTGAAATTTTGCTCCAAGATACTCCCTTTGCTCTCCCTTCCCCTTCACCTCACTTACCTCTAAGCCTGAGGTTCTCCAGGAAATCAATTTTAAAATCACTTATCTAATATAATACTTCATGAATACGGATAAACAATTAAGGCCTAGAGAATTTGTCTGAATTACCAAAACCACACCCTACAAAAAAGCAACTCTACTATACCAACTACTCCATGTGTGCAGCTAAGTACTAGTTTCCACAAAAAGCATGGCAGGAAGTACAACCTTTTCATGTAGATTTTGAGAATTTTGAGATCTATGTAATTTAAAACTCAGCACAATAATGAATTACTATAAACGCTTCTTAAACTATTTCTTCCTTCCCCAGAAGATGGATTTGAAGGAACCTAAGTCCCTCAAGTGGGAAATTATCAGAGCTTAGGATACTATACTTCTAGTCTAGCCTGCTATTTTCCAGTTCCCAGGGGTGCCCTCTGCAGAACAGCCACTGCTCCTCACATTCTTGAGGAAGTTTTCCTGAAAACACATGTGCATGCATGCATGTGGGGATGGACACACACACACACACACACACACACACACACACACAGAGACCATCCTGAGGCAGATGGAAGGAAGCCAGCAGCAACTGTGCTGGCCAAAAGGTATGTACTTCTCCCCTGGCCACCCAAACATGAAGTGATCGTTCCCTCCTGTACTTACAAAGGTCAATGTAATTAATTTGACAATTAATCACATTCTGCTTTTTGTCACCTCTTCTACATTTTGCATTTTAGTTATTCAACTCACCAAGTATTTCATGTGTCTAGAGTTAAACTGTATAGATCATATGTTCTTGTTTACTTATTTCCCAAATACTCCAAAGTGGGTTGGGCACTTGAATGGATCAGGTTTCACACAGTGACCTTGATTTGCTTCCAGGACCTTAGTTTTACCCTTCTCTTAGATGTCAGGCTTCTTTCAAATCCATCCTAATGCCTTGTTCTATTTTCAGCAAGTGCTTATTCAATAAAAACTTTCTATACTGGAATACTTATTCTGCTCTATTTTAATCAAAAGTATTTTAAGGAAAGAACAACTCAAAATGTCTTGTGATATATACCAGTTATCATTTCCTTTAAAAAAAAAATATATATATATATATATATATACACACACACATTGCAGTATACATATACATATATATCTATATCTATATATATATATACACACACACACTGCAGAAATTCTGTATAGATATTTACCCGACTATTCTGTAAAAAAAAAAAAAAAGAGAGAGAGATTTAAATAAAAAATAAAGGCCAAAAGCTGGAAACAAATTCTTGAGATAGCCTGAGCAGCAGAGTAGGTATGAAAGGTGTATGTGGGGTGTGTGGAGATCCTTAATACTGATAATCTGAATATAAATAACCAAATTCATCAGAGACTTATAAAGAGATGGATACTCTGTGGTTCGTACACTCTCAAATTTAATGGAGACTCACCTGAGTGATAAATATATGACAAATTTCACTGGCTTACTTCTGATAAATCAGAACTAATCTTTAATCATGACAAAATATTCATAATCTAATCCTTTTATCAAATTGACTACCACTGCAGGAGTTTCATGTGTTTGCACAATTAAAAACCCCATGTTAGCTGTATATAATAAGGCATTACATTTGATGCAAATCCTTTTCTATTGAAATAAGTGCCAAGCTGACAGCAGGAAGTAGCTGATAAGAAAGCAACAAGGCATTGCTGATGGCATTCCTGATAACTGAACACCAACTCATAAGCATTCAGTTTACAGCCTATTTCCCAAAGAGCTCTTTTCTAAAAAGCAGAGATCAAGGGAAGTATCCTTTTGCTGTAACTCAGTCACAAAGGCAAGAAATTATCTTTAATAAGAAAGAAAGATAGAGAGATACATAGATAGATACATAGATAGTAGAAGGGAGGGAGGGAGGAAAAGAGGAAAGAGGGAGGAAATGAAGGAAGGAAGGGAGAAAATATATGAAAATTTTATGACCACCTGTGATTCTGATACTAACAAAAGCAGTAGATGGCAATGTCTGTTCCTATAATCTAGGTGCCAAAATATCTACAATTGTGAAAACAGTAATACCCTAAATATGCTACATTTAAATAATATCAAAGCAGAGAAAAGCTAATAAAATGCAGAGAAATTGTATATTCCTGTTCTCTGCTATAAAAAAAAAGCTACTTACTCTTTCAAAGTTAGTATGAAGACTCAAGCCCCGCTGCCATTTTCTGTGCTGACATTACAAAGTTAAAAATAATTTTTAAAATATGTATGTTGCAGAACTATTCCATAATTTTGAAAAATATAAAGAACACAATATTTGAAAGACCCTTTCCTCCTTAGCTCAGATGCAAGAGAGAATGCACAGTGCTCTAAAAGAAGGAGGGGGCGGATGAAGATGCTCCATAGAAAGTACAGAAGGTTGAGTTCAGGCACTGAGCAACTGCCCTGTCCTCTGTATGCCTTCAACAGCGTTTCCCCATCTCAGGCCCACTGCACGGCCCTTTCTCTTCTCCACTAGTGTATGAAAGTTTGTTGTATTTTTAAGGGAGATTTGGTATCATAAGTATTTCTGTATGTATCTGCCTTCTTCACCAGATTATATTATCTTTGAGGAGTCAGCAACTATTTTAAGAATCTCTGAAGCACATGCTATGTATGCATCACACTCTATTCAAATCTAAAATTTATTAGCTCCATAAACATCAGTCTGTACTCTTCCAAGTATATATCATTGCCGGTTGTTCATAAACACCTATAGATTGTGCATATGAGCTTGTACGTTACAGAACACAGTAATCATTTGGTAGCATAAATCAGTGAATGAAAGACAAAAGTGTAATTTTCAGAAGCCAAGCATGGTTCCATTAACTATACAATACAAGCCAAATTAAAAATTGTCTTGATTTACACAGTTTGTATAAACAATTTATATACATTTAAAAAAATACAATGAAGGCAAAAAGCTTTCATTCAATATTATACTTCTAGCCTGAATTAGCTTCATATCAGTAACTTGTCTGAAACGCTCAGTTCATCAGGACCTATAAATGTTAGACTCAAGTGCTTTAAATATCGCTAACAACACGTGCAGGCTTGGGACTACAGGGCTGTGTGCTGTGAAGCAGCAAACATCGAGCTCTTCTGAAAGCTAACATGCACTCTTATGCCACAGATCTAAACAGGGTAAGCATATTAAATAATGAATGACTAGAAAAACATCTCTATCACTGTAGATTAAAGACATCATCATATTGTACTCTATTCAGCAATTTTAAGATTTTTCACATCTTAAAAGTTACAACTAAATATGATGTTGTCTTAATTTAACAAACTGAATTTGAGGTGGTACAGTTCAGACTTTAACAATGTTAGAGTTATTTTTATTTGCAAAATAAAAATGTAACGCTTAAAGTAGTACACTTGCATATAACATTATATATTTTATGTTAGGAATCATGATCAGTAAGCATATTTGATATGTCATTATTAAGAAAAGAAACATTGGAAGATCTTGCTACTGCTCTTATCTTTGACCCTTAAACTTTTCCATTTCAGCAACCTCATTAATGTCAAAATGCCATTAGAATGTCTGCCCACTTTTAAATCTCTACAGCCTAGACAAGTCAAAATCTTTTGGGTCTAATCAGGAATGCATTCTTTTTGTACTTAACTAAAAAGCTTGATAGAGCTACAAAGGTCAGGATATTACTTTTTTTAAAGAAAATGGTTGACATGACAATAATAAATTTTTAGAATGCAAAAAATCATTTTTAGATCTGAATTATACAATTTTTTTTAACTTTAAGATTCCTTTAGTTGTTACCCTTAATGGCTAGATTTCTAAATGCATGTATCTGATATCATTGGCAGGACTTGCTTTTATATTTAATATCCATGCCTTTCTATGGTTGGGTAACAGAAGTGGGATATGAGGCAGAGATCTCTAGAGGCTGCTTGGGAGTATCTCAATCAGGGAAGCCACTGAGAGATGCAGACTTAGGTAAGGTGCAAAGATGAACTGCAGTGCAGGTGCAAGCAGAGCCCAGGAAATCCCTCAGGGAGGCAGCTCTGGAGTTGGGAGAGCCTTTAGAGATGTCCTGAATGAAGCAAAAGGATGAAGAGGCAGAACCCAGCATTCAAAGAATGCCTGCATCTGGGAAGAAGGTTTTAAGAACTCAGTAGCTCTGGCAGTTCCTGCAGAGGGACAGCTATGACCCCATCAGAGAGCAAGTTTCTCAGCAGCTGGGGGAAGAATGCCAGAGCATGAAAGAGGAAGCTGGGAGGCACACCACGACACCCACAACATGGTCATGGCAAGATGTTCCATGAATTGTTTCCAAAGATATTCTAATACGATGTCTCATTTCCATGTTTTTTATTCTATTTTATCTTCTTGTACACACTGACATGTCAATCCTGTTTACTAAGTGATATTCAATGGGTTTCCTATAGAGCAATGAACCTTAACAGGCAGCTTTTAATTGGCCCACATAGGAAACCACATTACTATTAATTCCACAGCTACGGCATAAAATAAAACCATTGCTTCTCAAACTCTACAGCAATTAGACCTCTCGGCTATTTGGCTAACTCTGCTTCATGATACCCAATGCAGTTAATTATATTTTTTGATGTTAATAGTCTCTGTCAGTCTCAAGCATAGCTTCTCTTTGATGAATATTTAAATTATATTTGAATAAAAAATAATCATGGTTACACTTCACATTCAGTAATCATCGTAGTTTAATAAAGGTCTCCTCGTCAAGGGTTGAAATAAGTGGCAATGTACATATAAATGTCCCAAGTCAACTTATCAGATAATATTTTTGTATGACCATTGTCTCTCTGTCTAACATACCTGTTTATATACAATTTTTAAAGATATGATCTCATGCACGTAACAACCCATAATCAGATTTCAAAAGTTAGTTATAAACATTCTTGTAAATTACATATACAGAAATCCATAAATTAACAATGACAATATCTTAGGACAAGACCATACATTCAATGTATGTAATAAAATCATCATGAGCAAGTAGCAAAGTGTCCTGAAAAGGTCAGTAGAAAAGTCTCTCATTTCCTCTTGCTATATAGTTTTAGCAAGTTCCAAAAAGAAAACTTTGATATAATGAACATAAGCTGCAAAATGTGTTATTATTGTTCAAAACTTTTACAGAACAGATAAACGTTTTGCTGTCTTATATACTTGATAACCTTGATAAACCGTTTTTTTTTTCACTTTTTAGTCTCTCTTCTCCCAAATCCTAAATCTTTGAAATACAAAATTATCAAAGATACAATGAAATTTTCCCAAACACACTTCATCCTATGAATGGGCAAGGAACACTATTCCAACTTCTCAAAACCATCACCTTATAAACTTAAAAGCAGGCATGGACTTTAGTTTTGTGGATTCTAAAACTTGTCAAACTTAAGGGTCTTTCTTAAACAAAATAGAAAGATTACAAGTAGAAAATCAGAAATCAATAAGTATTTCTGGAAAAAGAAAATAAATAACAAGAAATAAAATTTTAAAAGCCAGCAACCACAACAACCAACAAAACCCAGAAAACTAGAGTATGGCTTTAATTATGTAATTGTCTGGCAACCTTTTATCTAATACTTTAATTTTTAGCTGCATGTTTTAAGATTTTTATCTTCCAATAACAATTTTATACTGTCGCTTTCTACAATGTTCCCTTTCCTCGTGGGTGGCTGATCAACACTTCCTTTTTATATTATTATAATTGACAGCTGGATGTATAAAATTTGCACCTACAGTACCACATCATACTGGATGCAATGCCTCACAAACACTAGCATTCTGATCATTTCTGTTTTGTAGTATTCTCATAAAAAGTGGAGGAAACCAAAGCATGTGTACAACTTTATGTACTAAAATTGACATGTGTTCTATGTAACCTATGTATTCCATCAAGAATACATAGGATAAAACTGCTTTGGTTCTATGTGTATGAAATCCAAATGTTTCCTTAATGTCTTACACATTTAATGACTGAAAGAATTTTCCACAGATTAGTTTCTGGCTTGATATACTACAAACATTATTTCTCTTCCACTTCCCACCTATCCCAAGTGCCACAAGACACATTTAAACTGTAACATGAAATCCAGCTTTGCACATTTATGTCACAATCAGTTAAAAGTATAACAGGTAAAAGGGATATTTCACAGGTCATTTCTTCACCAAAATATCTAGCAATAACTAAACTGTACATGAGTATCTACAAACCACATAAAAATACCCCACTATACTCAAACTGAATTTATCACAAACTGAACTTCCACTAAACGGGATCCCCAAATGCTCTTGGCTACTCTTCAGTCACCATAATGAGGAAAAGTGTCACAGAGAAGTCAGAGAATTAAACCAAAACCTAAAAGGATGTATTTAAATACTGTACTCTTGCAAAGCACACAAAAACTATATGGATGGCCCTGTGAACCAATGTTTTGGAAGAGGCCCGTTTATGTGAACAGTTCTGAAACCTTAAGAATTACTAGATTCATGGATTTACCAAGAATTCACCTTAGAGACAGAGTGATATATTAAGAAACTACAGGTGAGTTCAATAAGAATGACGGATCTATGGTCTGGAAAAACCAACAGAAAGATCACATATACAGCAACTCTCATTTCAGGTGCTCCCATCAAGATCATAGGTGATGTGTTTGTGATAATTCTAAAACTATGTTTTCATGATTACATATAGCATATTAAGAAAACATAGAAAATCTGGTACAAGTATTTGTTACACAATATCTTTGATTGATCTATATGAAATAAATATTGAAAAATTACAAACTTATTTTTTTATAATTTTTCACAAAGAGATTTTCCCTAGAAATATGCAAAAGAGATATTAGCACTACAAATAGTTGTAGAATAACAAACAGCACTAAAAAAACTAATAAGATTGCTGTAATATATGTGAAGAAAACACTTGGTAAAGTAATAATAATGGACCATTAAAATCTGTAAGACAGATTACTATGTGCTAAGTAAAATACCATCAGAACCTAAATTACTCAGAATAATTTTATATAAACTATGCATAAATTAGAATATAGATACTGGGTGTTTTCTTTTATTGCCACTATTGTGTTGCTATTATGGTATATATGCTTACAATTTCAGTATATGATATATAGAAACTTAATTACAACATAAGAGACAATTTAACTATTTTTATGTATCTTAATAGTAAATCTTCACTCTTTATTTATAAAATTAGATAGTAAAGAATTATTAAGAGTGACACTGATTCACCCCTGCTACCCTTCTCCTAAAACTATTAATAAGAAAAAATACAGGGATTTGGGATAAAACAGTGACCAAGGATGTTTTCTGTACCAAATAATATATGGTCATTTTATTTACTTAGAAATCTCATTAAATGTACAAGAATAATTAGAATTAAAAAATTATCAATTTTAAACTGGTGTGGTGGCACACACCTGTAATCCCAGCAACTAAGGCAGGAGGGTCCAAGTTGAAGCCAACCTTGATAACTTAGGGAGACCCTGTCTCAAAATACAACATAAAAAGGGCTGAGGAAGCGGCTTGGTAATAGAGTGCCTCTGAGTTCAACCCTTAACAAAACAAAATACAAAACAAATCCTAAATCGTATTTTGTTACTATTCATTAAATAATTACATGTACCAAATAATATATATTCAGAAGTATTATTTTCCCGATAATAAACATACATTTGTGGGCTGGGGTTGAAGCTCAGTGGTAGAGAGCTTGCATGGCACTAGGTTTGAGTCTCATCACCATAAATAAATAAATAAATAAATAAATATCCATCGAAAACATTAAAAAAAATGTTTGAAAACCGTACAGCATGCTTTAAAAAAAAAAAAAAAACTTCTAAATTCTTGAGTTTTCTCTCTCTCTCTCTCTCTCTCTCTCTCTCTCTCTCTCTCTCAGGAATGGGATGGGGGTGGGGTTGCTGGGGTCAAACCCAGGGTCTTATATGTACAAGGGAAGCACTCTACCTCTGAGCTACTTCCCCAGTCCATTTGTTCTCTAATTTAAAACTGGCAGAAAATATGCATTATATTTTAGTAGTACTGGCCTAAGAGAGCATGGGGTATTGAATAGAAGAAAAAAAAAATTGAAAGCAAAATTTGTGACTAGGCTTTGACTTGAAATTCTAAAATAAATTTCATTATTATTCTCTAGAACTATGGTTAAAAGCATAACACTTTAGAAAGGATGCTCATAAGATAAATTTTTATATTATTAGTAGTATGACTTCAGAAAGCAGGTACATACTAAAAATAAATCCCACCTAGATACAAAACACTCAAAAGAGTATTTGAACATTGTCTTATGTAAGCAGCTCTTGTGTGCTTTCATTTAGATAAATATGTTTTAGTAAAATGCCATCAGAAACCTTGTTGACCACAATAATTTTCTTTAGCTAATAAATGAATGTATTTGAATTTTAAACATTTGATTCAGAAATATTAATTAGGGAAATAAAGTTTCTATCAATTAATAAACTGATTTGAATTTATTTATACTTTGTAAATAGAAATCAATATTTTTGTGTACACCAGGGAATGTTCTAGTTGAATAAAAATACTACAAGATAGAGGACAATATATGTGCCACAGAAATACCTGTGCCATCCCATTCATAACATTCATCTTTGAAATGAGAGAGCTGGAATAAATAATCCCTAAGGCTATGAAAAGAACTATAAATAGATCATTATGATATACTGAATTTATAGGTCAAATGAAGAAAATGTTCATGTTCGCTTTTATGGATTTTGATCCTCGTTCTTTACCTCTCCACTTTCAACAATAAAGATAACTATGAAAAACAAAAACTGAAGCCCAATCACCAAAGTTAAAATTATGGCTTTGCTTTAAAAACTAACTTACCTTACCCTCCCCACCCTGCATCTGTCCAAAAATAAAAGAAAACTCAAAGTTTTAAGGTATTATTCAAATGAAAGCCTCTGAAATTTCATAGACTAATCCTTACATTATATTGAAAACCAGTTATATAAATGTCCTCAGAGAAAATGGCACTGCTTCCTTGACCAAGTAACATAGGGGGTAAATCCCATATATAATTAGGAAAGACCTGTGAGAACAAGCAATTCACATCTATACTCTTCAGTCTTCATTATCTAGTAAAGAAATTGTTTTACTAATTTTCATTTTAAAAGGAGAAACAGAGAACCCTGTGATGCAGAAGCACTGATGTGACCACTTTTTTTCCCTTCATTTGACAAGCAAGATTGTAAGGGATATTCAGATGATTTGTCTTCTAATTTATTAATCTTTCTTGCACACTAAATGTGAATGTTTAATATGGTCATTTTTTACTGCCAATAGTCTCCCCTTCTATAATGAGAGCTTAGGTTTAAATGTCCGTCAGTAAGTGACATGCAAAGAATGTGTCCAATTAGATATACCAATTTGAGCTTTAATGGTTATTTATTACTATCTTTAGGTTCAAGAATCTATACTTGTACCCTCTCAGTTCCTTGGCCAAAAATATGTGGTTGTAATTCCACTTAGCTGTCTTAAAACAACTCAGTGGCAAGTGAGAGAATTAGTGGAAATCCATCAACTAACAGAAAATAACCTAAGTACATCACATGGAAATGATGTGTTAGTAGCATCACAGTTATTTATTTTTCCCCATATGTATCCTATCCTAATGGACAAATGGCTGATAAACCTGACACCATAGATAGATAAAAGCACTTGGGATAAATAGCATAAGGATAAGAATGTAGTTTCTCAGAAGTAGCAGGCATAGATCCTATGGGAATGAGTAAGTATACTGAACAAATACTAAGAGTATTCCTAACTAGTAAGCACTTATAATAATGTAAGAATAAAATATACCAATTCCCAAAATACTATGAAACATCAGCTTGGATGAAAAGACAGATTAGCCTGATATTTTCCTTCAGGAAAAAAAAAAACAAAGTCTACTAATCAGAGAGTGATCTGAATACCTTTTAGGAAGGTAAATGTAATATTTATTGTTACCTATAAAAAGAGATCAGGAAACACGTATTAATAAAATAAACTCTTTCATATGCCTCTGACTTGGACACAAAGCTTCTTTATGAAGACTGAATGATCAATAAAAAAGTTGAGAGGCTTGTGTGTCAAAGAGAGTATGTACAAACTGAAATCTATAATCATGAAGTCGGCCGGAGAACGCCAGCAGAACTGTGACTGTGTTTTAATGGATTTTCTTGGCTAAATTCTGAGAAGCTTTGAAGTTCATCACTTCTTATAGTAAAGATGTGTGTGTGTGTGTGTCTGTGTGTGTGTGTGTGTTTTCAAGGATCTCATTTTTTAAATACTTTCTATGAATACCTATTAATATCTGAAAATTAAAATGTAACAACTGAAATTCAAAGTTATTTAAGAATACAATTTTATAAAATTTCACTAAGGTATTAATCACTCAATATATAGACAATCTCAGATTTCAGCCCCTGTGGCAAATAATTCAAACCTTTTTCAAAGGCTCACAATGTAAGAAAAGTTATAATGTATTGCCACTCCTTCCCATGGATGTTTTAAAAATCAGTGAGAATACACATGCAGCGATGAAATGAAATGTACTGTCTAAAATGGCAAGGATTCTTTAAATATAATGAAAGGAAGTTACAATATGATGAGTCCCACTTTTCTGTACATCTCTAACTGATATTCAGTAACCTTTTAAAAATACAAGCTATGGCCTAATTACGCCATACCTCCCATCCAATAGAGGGTCCCTAGTTACATTCCCCACCTAGTAGCAGGGACAGACAGGTGGCATGGCAAAGGCAAAGATCACTCTGCACATTACAGTAGGCATAGTCCTTTCCAGGCAGACTTACTTATTACCAAATGCTGTAATTGACACTTAAAATTTTCCAGTCTCGCTTTGCATGATGATAATGTAAAGAAACAAAAGAAAACAATTCACACATTCCTTCAAACCCTCAGGGGCAAAAGAAAATTTCTTGGGTTAAAAATGTTAAATAAATGCAATTATCATACATAGAATAATATGTTAGGCCTTGATTAGTTTATACAGAGAAAAAAACCAAGAACTGAAAATTACTGAATGGGGTATAGGAAGAAAACAGATTTATCTGTTGCCCACATCTTAGAGACTACTTTCATCAGCCCAACCTCATTGTCACTTAGCTTAAATTAATTAAATTAACGAGTTCTAGAAAGTAGATAGTTTTCTCTCTCCCTTAGGATAAAAATCCCTGATTTATGCCTCTAATTTGTAAGTCATATATTTACTCACTACCTGGTACCATATGAATAGATTACTACCTAATTCTTGCTCAGTTATACAAGGCTGATTACCATTTTCTTCATTTCTATTTGGAAAATCTGCTATCTTGAAAATCGTGTGTGTGTGTGTGTGTGTGTGTGTGTGTGAGAGAGAGAGAGAGAGAGAGAGTGAGTTAATTTGAGCTGTCAAAAAAGATCAGAAATCTTAAACATCAAGAAAAAAATTATATCTCTCTTTTGTACTTCACTGCAGGCTTATAAGACATTTATCCTCCAATGCCAGTTGTGTTTTCCTTAAGGGCAATTTTATCTCTACCTGTTAAATACAGGTGTTCTCTAGGACTTCTATATGCTCAAACTACATAATATTGTTGGATGATATCATCTATTTACCTGAAACTATCAACTTTATGCTTATTTCTGCTTCTTCTGTATGTTCTTCTTTAACCACGCATGTGAATGGCTAAACAACCAAAATTTTATTTAATAAGAAAGCTTGGGGGTGGGAGGTTTGCTGGGTAGTGACATTGGCCAAATTATAGTTATATTGTGTGCATGTACAAATATATAACAACAAACCCCATCATTACATACAACTGTAATGAACCAATAAAAAATATGTTGAATAAAAATAAAAAGGCAGAAGCCTAATGAAGTCATGCTTTGATATGCTAGCCAATTGCAATCTGTGTGTGTTAAAAAATTTGACTGAAAGTGTGTAAGTAACCAGGCCAATTCCCTAATCTAGGCCATACCTGTATTTTCCTTGGGACAATTCAAAAACAAGCAATCAAAAGAATCTATCTTTCAATCAATTACACAAAACACCTTTCTAACACAGAGAATAACTGAAGCACCTGTTCTCAATAACTTCTTTTGGTTAGTACTTACTATTTTAGTGCCTCTTTGTATTTACAAAGGTACACTAATACTCATGAGATGATAAGAATTACTCTGTAAAACAAAATATATCTATGCAACTTAACTTTACATTCAATATTGAAAATAAATAAAAAAATATTGACATACTTAATTTCTTTTAGGTATCTAGTCCAAAATGCTAAAAATTTAAGGACATATTTTAAAGTATAATTAAAAATATCAAACTACCTTGCTCACAATGGACAGATTCTCAAGTGAAGAACATAAATTGTTTGAGAAGAGAACCGTGGGTACAATTTAACACATTGGTTTAAGACACCTACTAGATTGTACTCAAGTATTGCAAAGTACAACACAACTTAGCTAAATTCTAATTTACTTATTAATCAAATACTTCACAGTAATAACAGAAATATTTTTGTGAATAAATTCAAAATGTTATAATTCATTTTATTATTTTAAGTTGCCCCATAACAATTACCTTCAGAGAGTGCTAAAATTTTTTTTTTAATCTGCAATGGTGACTATTCTGTAATGTATTAAACTATAAATCATTTTAAGAAAGAATTTCATTTCATACTTTTTAGGATGAGCTAGGCAGAATATTTAAAAGCAAACATAAAATTTGAGCATTCCTAATATGAAAATCAAATCTTTGAACTGTTCCAAATTCAAAATTCAAATATTCAGATGGAGAATTTTCAATTTTAGACTTTCAGATTAGGATGGTCAACTAGTAACGTCTGTGCAAATATTCCACAATCAAATATCTGAAATACCTCTGATCCCAAGCAATTCAATGTATACTATCAGTTATTAAGAGAGCTTTAGTTTTATACTTTAAAATTGAACAGAAAATAGAAAATATAAAGTGAATAGAAATACTTTTATGATCACAAATATGAATTACAAGTTAATTTATTTACTTCATTCTGAACTGCTAAAGTGGAAACAGTAGAGGAGAGGGATGAAAAAACTTGAAATGCAAAGCAAAAAATACTGTAATTGGTACTTAAATTTCTTGATTTCCATCATTATATGCAGAAAGTGGTGCTTTCAAATTTAATGGAAAAAGTCTAATGTTCTCATTTGAGCTTTCCATAGAGAAACTTCTATATTAAATAATACTCTCTCTCTTTATTGCATTACTTTTTTTAAAAAAATCACATTTTTTTAGGAGTACAAATATAAAAACTTGCTAAGTTATTAGGGGCCTGGTGTTTTTTAAAGAGCCAAAATAGTCTACACTTTCAAAAATAATTATTCATAGGCTGTGATTGTGCCTCAGCAATAGAGTGCTCGCCTAGCTCGTGCGAGGCCCTAGGTTCAATCCTTAGCACCACATAAAAAAATAAAATAAACAGATAAAATAAAGGTTATAATAATAATAACTATTATTATTATTCACAATAATACAGGGGCAAAAATGCTGCCCTCTTGTTTCTCTTATAGCTATTTGAAATGCTATACTGAATGGCAGTCTTATTTAAAAGTTCATGTTCTTACATACAGAGTCTGGGGTGCTTATAAGCTACCACTAATTTTAAAATCATCTTATGAACCTAATTTTGAAATCACCTTAATTTGTCTTTCTTTTAAATAAAATGTTTGTGTTTCAACTGTCATTCTGATTATTAAATAATTATAACTCCTGTGTAATACAACTTAAAGGGGGGAGGGGGTTAACCATTAATAGTTTTATTACCTTTTTATTTGTTCCAATACATCATATACTGTTTGAGGTTTTGATAAGAAGGGTAGAGAGAACAACTAC